>NC_047514.1:3061921-3365394 GCF_902827115.2 Pseudochaenichthys georgianus | reverse complement strand
ACATATAACGCTGGAAAAAACGGCACTTGCCTACAGAAGATTACGTTTGTTATTATAACTTACTCAATATGATTGTAGAGGATACAAAATACTAATAAATAGGAGAATAAATACTTGTGTTATCGCCTAGGGCGTGGCTTTACAGCCTTCACACAGATCGCCATTACGGCAGTATGTCTGAACATGTTAGCAAATGCCTGATAATTCAAATGACAAAGCAAAGACTGCAGAGCGTACAAAATAAAATGCTACAAAAATATATAAACACCTAACCGATTACTATTTGGGTTTGAGGCGACATTGATACGGCAAAGCTACATGCTACAAGCTAGAGATAGCTTTATCAGGAAAAACACCGCTAAATAAAAACGTACAGCTTCAAAATTGGATGTGTCCTCACTGGCCTGGTCCCGGATGGTTGGTATTGATCCCGGGTTTAGCATTAGTTTGGAGGCATATCCGTGTTGGACTTGAGAGAAGTTAATAAACATGTCCGTGGTAAAATGTTTGGAACACACAAACAGAAATCTTCCGTGGTCTTCTTGCACATGTCCCTTGTAAATGAAGTCTAGCCACAGATTCATTTCTTTTTCCACTGATGGCATTGCATGCAGTCCCCTGTCCCGAGTCTTGCAGCAACAGCACAACGTTTAACTGGCTTAGACATCCTGGCAAGAGCAGGCAAAAACACAGATGTGACTGGGGTGTTGATTATTTAGCCTGCCGATAGCCTATATGCGAATGAGAGGTTTGGCAATGCACGTGGCCGTGGCTCATTCCCCTGATAGGTGGAGAGTTGACCAATAAGCGGAGCACTTCTTTGTGACGTAGAAAAGTATTGGAATCTGGATCCGTTTTTTTCAGATCCGTTGCAGCCCCTTTTTTTAGAGATTTGGCGAAGGAGGAAAATAGAGAGGGTTGTGTTTTCTGACACTTGGTGAGTTCCCTGGAACACCGGGGACACATATTCATGTATAAAAGACGTACAAAGGTGCATTTTGCATGATAGGTCCCCTTTAAGCATGTTTTAAAATGTAAAAATACTTACATATTTACAACCATACATCCTTGCCAACACTTTTCTTAATTTCTTTCATTTTTTGTAAAGCACTTTGAATTGCCTTGTGTTGAAAAGTGCTATATAGATAAACTTGCCTTGACTTGCCTTGCCTTCAGATGAGGAGTGTGTTGTCTACCAAAATTGGTGACTAGAAGACGTTTCAGATGTGCAGCTGGCATCTTTATATTTCTCTATGTTGCTTGTTAGCTTGTAGTGGCTGACAGCATTAGTAGTTGTAAAACATGTGGTGTGGAGTGGCGCAGTGGGCTGTGCGTTTGATCATCAGATCAAGGGGGCGTTGGGGAACTCCAGTTCGAAACCCGCTCCTGCCGCCGCTGCGTCTGTAAAGCCGTTGTGAGGGATGTGCACAGACATTTGGAGGGGCTATTGCTCTAAACTGGACAAACTTGTTTTTAATGTAAAAGGTTCAAAAACACAACACTGTCATTGCACTTTTATGTCCAACTGCTAAATTCGTCATTCAGGCACATTTTTGGTTTTGCGGTCCATATCTCATTAAAATATCTAATGTTAGTAACTATTAAAGAAAAAATGGGGACAATCAAGTTTTAATGTAGTTTGACCATTGTAACATGCTGTGCAGACATTCTGATAAAAATAGGGCTTCTAACTAATTAGCCTACCTTAAATAAACTCTCTAATTAATGAAAGTTCAATACGCATTATTCTTATTCTTATCATTCTTTATGAGCGCAGAAATGGTAAGGAATCGAATTACTTATTTATTTAGTATTCCATAACTTAATAACAGATGGTCAAACTAAAGCGGTAGAGACATGGCAGAAATCCTACAATAAAGCGGGACAGTGAAGTGTTCTCCGTGAGAGGGCGATCAAGAAAAGAGAGAGAGCGGCCCTGTGGAAGGAGTTTACGGAGCAGATGAAAAGACACAGAAGCACAATAACAAGTATATTTGTTGCGAGACGCTACAATACTAATTGTGGGCTTATCATGTTGATTCGGCCACAATAGAACAAAAAAAAAAACTCGCTCTCTCCAGAGGGGCAGGTCAGACAAAAATGGCAAACAGACTGTTGCCGGGGCAACAATAGCCCGTATACCTGTGCACGTCCCTGGTCCTTGGGCAAGACACTTCACCCGAATTTTCTCCTGTGGATATTGCCCACAGTATATGACCATTACATGTATGTGCTTTGAGAGTCATTGGAAAAGCGCTATAATAAATATAAGGATTATTATTATTATGTATCTGATACGATGTAACCGTTTTAAGCAACATACATCTGCAATCGTTTAAAATAAAAGGGAAACTTAGGTTGCAAAATTCAGACACATGGCATGTTTTTGGAAGTTGTAATTGGCTTGTTACAAAATGAAGGCCAAAGTTTGCCTAATATTACTTTTTGTTGAACAACATAATGTTTCTTTTGACCACATCTTACGACAAAAGTGTTTATGCTATTTCTAAATGCCAAGACTCAAAGGCAAAGTGGAAATCTTTTGGTCCATCTAGTTTCAATGCAATGATCGTATAAATAGAGATAACGGGGTGCAATAAAGTATCCTAAAAGGACTTAATTGTGTTCCATAACCTTGTCGAGTATTGATGGATGCGATTGTGTGATGTTAAAGTGAGTTTGAATTGCCTAAAGTGGGTGTGATCTTTGGATTCCCCTTTGCTGAAAGTAATAAAAAAGGTCAGATATTTGACACAATCTAAGAAATTCTGATAAGCATTTTATTAAAGGCCTGCAACAAGTGTCATGGTTCAGAAGCATATTGAATAGAGAAATATCAGTTGGTGTACCCTTTGATGATTTTCTCCCGACAGGTGAAATGTATAGAATAGATGATACATACAAGAACAATTGTACTCTGGAGAGATTAAGTTGATTCACAAGGACTAGAAAAACATGATGAAGAAGCTGTTTGTGTCTGTCAGTCTGACTGTGGACCTGCTTTAGAGGTGAAAGAGAGTCACTAGAGGGTCTTGTTTTCTTTCTTTTTCCAGCTCAGAATGTCAGGTACTCCATTAATGAGAAAAACGTGGATGTCAGAGCCTGAACTCATGGGCACTCTCTGCTGTCCGTCTCCAAGGAAACAATTAAGACTCTCTCTTCATGGACAACCAAAGCCTTCGCTTTCAGCATGCAGGAAATATCCACTCTCTGTAGAAAATCATCTATTAGAGGTGTTTCCGAGAATCAGAGTTTGACATTTGGCAAAGCACAATTAACAAGTTCACTACAAGTTCATGCTTTCCAAATGGGTTTTTCGAATCCCATGAGGAAAATGTTGCACTAAAAATTACTGTGATTTTGCATTTAGCTAAAATGTTAATCTGGCAAATGTTCTGGAAGTCTTGTTCATTTTCTTTGACAATTTTAGGGGACTGACAGTTTAAGCACCTAAAGGCTTCAGTGGACATGAAAGGATCAACGACTATTTTAGAAAATGTCAGTTTCTTTAATTGGAGTCAAATTGTTCATTGAAAATAAAAAAGTCCCTGAGAGAAGTTAACTACCATCCCAGGGCCATGTCAGCATAACATGTCGGTGATGATAAAAAAGTACGATTTTTGTTTCTACCTGAATTCCCCGCAAAAAGGGCAGCCAAGGATTGTGGTTATTGTTGTATTAAGATCCATCTTCGGACCAAAAATGATAAAGCGTTTGTTGAGTCAAGTCAACGTTTTTTTTGCTCATTGATTGACACTTTAGTTATGTTTAGAAGCTGCAAGCCGCAACTGTTTTCTACGTTGTACATTTGTGTATTGTAGTGCCAGGAAAAGGGAGTCGGAGGCGGTGTATTAAGAACAGAGTTCCAATCTTTATTAGCCATTAATAACAGAGAGGTTATCACATCAACTGCTCTGCTTGACGAGCTAGCAGGAATGGAAGCAAATGCTACAGGTGTTCCCACTAAAGGGTCCGTGTGGCAACACAATACGAGAGGTGAATTATGTCCAATAACGTGTCACCACACAAGCCCCCCCAGAATTCACGTGTAAACAAAATCCATATTGCGGGAAGGAATAATCCGCCGGTCCCCACGAGACCTGCGCACCGGAGTCGGTACCAGACCCGGCGGCAGACATACGGCTCTGGGCGGGCATTTGATTTACCAGGGCGGGCCCACCCCGAAACTTACATTTCCCGGGAAATCTGAATTGTCAACGGGGGTCTTACACACACACACAGCCTTATTTTTCTCAGCTGCAGCTCCGCGGATTTCTCAGCCTGAGACAGTGGGACAGGGTAGATAGATATAGGCTACATCTATTGGTTGGTTTTGTGGCACATTTGTAATGCTGTGCCAACTTGGGCAAGCACGCAGGCAAACTTGAGGAGCGCACACAGGGTGGAGAGGTGGGGTGAGGTTGAGCGATGGAGAGAAAGGAAGAGAGAGAGATTGAGCGAGGCAGAGAGCATGTGCAGCGGTTTAGAGCAGGAGTTTGTGAGAAAGCCGTCTTGAGAGTCAATTTCTCTTCAAAATATAATTGATTGCCAGCCTCCCTTGTCCCTGGCTGGCTTGCTAGCTCGTTGGTAACGTAACTGATATCTTCTAATGTGCCTGCATCTGGCGCTGAGTTGCCATATTCCTTTCATGAACCACTTCCTGATATCCATTGTTGCAGATAAATATAAATGATAATAGCCAAACTAACCTAACAAGAGTAAACTGACAGGCTGCTGTGCCGCATCTCACTCAAAAACCCACACGACTCAACCCAGCGAAAAACCAGTCTCGCGCACAGCCTTTCATTCAGAATTTCATAGCAAAATAAAAAAAGATATTAAACTAATCTTTCAACATAATTTAAAACAAAAATAAATATTAGGACAAAGCCCTACAAATAACAACAATAAACATAATAATAAAACAATTAAAATGTTGTATTCAGCTCTGATTAAAATAGCGGGCCCAAATCCTGGATGGGCGGGCCCAATTCCTGGATGGGCGGGCCCGGCCCCCCGCCTATGACGCCGGGTCTGGTCGGTACAGCGACCTCCGCCCGTGCGGCGCCTGCCAGAGGAGGGACTGGAACAACAGGTCCACACTCCCTGACAGGAATCAAAGCCGGGGGTCGGCCCCGTCTCAGCGGCCGAGCCAGCACCACCGGCCGGTCCACGTCCAAGTGAGCAGCCTTCACCCGTCAACCGAGACGTGCTCAGCCTTACCGCCCATGTCGACCACCAGGTGTTTTTCACCGTGTTCCAAAACCCGGAAAGGTCCATCGTAAGGGGGCTGCAGGGGGCCTCTGTGTGCGTCGTGACGAATGAAGACGTGCCCAGCCGAGCGTAGCTCCGCGGGAACTTGAGACCCTGGCGCACCGTGCTGAGTAGTCGGGACTGGAGCGAAAGCCTCCGCCATGTCACGCAGTTAAAAACTCGCTGGGCCGTGGCAGACCAGGGAGCTGATGCATTTGGGAGGAAATCCCTCGGAACTATCAGCGGCTGAGCGTAGACCATCTCTGCTGTAGAACACTGCAGATCTTCCTTAGGTGCGGTCAGGCCCAGCATCACCCAGGGCAGCTTGTCGACCCAGTTACCGTCCGTAAGGCCGGCCTTGAGGGCCGGCCTTGAGGGCCGCCTTCATGGAGCGATGAAAGCGCTCGCAGAGGCCGTTAGCCTGAGGGTGGTAAGCGGTAGTCCTGTGCAGCTTAACCCCCAAACCGCCTGCCACAGCGTTCCAGAGCTCGGACGTGAACTGAGAGCCCCTGTCTGAGGAAATGTCTGACGGGGTGCCAAAACGACACACCCATGTTGCAATGAAGGCCCGGTTAACGTCTGCGGCTGATGTCGAAACGAGCGGAACCGCCTCCGGCCAATGGGTCGTTCTGTCCACCATGGTGAGGAGGTAGGAAAACCCCTGAGAGGAAGGCAACGGACCAACCAGGTCAATGTTGACGTGATCAAACCTCCTCTCAGGCACCAGGAAACGCTCCAACGGGGCCTTCGTGTGGCGGTGCACCTTAGCGAGTTGACAAGCCACGCACTCCCTGGCCCAAGTCCTTACGTCCCTTTTCAGTCCTTGCCAAACGAACTTCGCTGCTACCAAACGTACCGAAGGTTTAACGCCGGGGTGTGACAGGCCGTGCACAGCCTCGAATACAGGACGCCTCCAGCTGGCAGGGACGACAGGCCGCGCCAGGCCCGTAGAGACGTCACACAGGAGAGTAATGCCCGTGTCGCCGAACAACACGTCCTCCAAGCGCAGCCCGCGCCCTCCACCTTCAGAGCCTGGACGCCGGGATCTGTGACCTGGCCCGCCGCCATGCGAGTATAGTCCAGGCCCAACTGGACGGCACCGATGACGACCCTGGAGAGGCAATCAGCAACCAGGTTCGACATGCCAGCCACGTGCTTAATGTCCGTAGTGAACTCCGATATGTAGGACAGCTGCCGCTGCTGACGTGCCGACCAAGGCTCCGCCACTTTTGACATGGCGAAGGTGAGCAGCTTGTGGTCGAGAAACGCTGTAAATTCACGGCCTTCCAGCATGAAACGGAAGTGCCCTCCCCCCACTGCTCGTGCACTGCGCCGATCGCGTAGTCCAACGCGTCCGTGGTGATGGAGATGGGAGCCGTAGATGATGGGTGTGCCAGCAAAGCCGCCTGAGCCAACGTGGTCTTGACCTCAGCAAAAGCGCCGTCCGCCTCTGCTGTCCAGTCGATCTCCTGGACGGGGGTCTTGCCTTTCAACGCTTCATACAGCGGCCACATGATGTGTGCGGCCCGGGCGATGAAACGGTGGTAGAAAGTCACCATCCCCAGATACTCACGGAGCGACCGGGCTGTGAGCGGGCGAGGAAAAGCCGCAACAGCCTCCACCTTCGCTGGCAGAGGTGTCGCACCGCCCTTGGTGACGCGGTGCCCCAGGAAATCGATGTCCGACACCCCGAACTGGCACTTTGCAGGATTGATGATTAATCCGTGTTCGTTGAGCCGTGTGAAAAGGGCTCGGAGGTGGGACAGGTGCTCCTGCACTGAAGCGCTGGCGACGAATATGTCGTCGAGGTAGACCAACACAAACGGCAGGTCCCGCAGCACCAAATCCATCAGGCGCTGGAACGTCTGAGCGGCATTCTTGAGTCCAAAAGGCATCCGCAGGAATTCAAAAAGTCCAAAAGGCGTTATCACTGCTGTCTTGGGAATGTCCAGGGGGTGCATGGGCACCTGGTGGTATCCACGCACCAGGTCCACCTTGGAAAACACCCCCGTACCGGCCAGATGCGCCGAAAAGTCCTGAATATGCGGCACCGGATAGCGGTCAGGCGTAGTGGCGTCGTTGAGTCGGCGGAACCCGCCGTTCGGTTTGGGAACGACGTGCAGGGGGGAAGCCCAAGGACTGTCGGAGTGGCGGACAATGCCCAGGCGCTCCATGGTTGCGAACTCCGCCCTCGCTACAGCCAGCGTAGAAGGGTTCAACCGCCGGGCCCTGGCGTAGACAGAAGGCCCCCCCGGTAGTGACGTGGTGTTCCACGCCATGCTTAGTGGTAAGCGCAACAGTCTGAGAAACGTGTCTGCCCCTGACAGCGAGCCTGACAGCCCGTCGTACGCTGCGCTGCCAAGTGTGCACACGAGGGAAGAAAACGTTAAGGCATCAACCAAACGCCTATTCTTAACGTCCACTAAGAGTCCATGAGCACACAAAAAATCCGCTCAGAGGAATGGAAAATAAATGTCCGTTGTCACGAAATCCCAGCTGAAACGCTGTCCTCCGATGCACAGACACATATGCCTCACGCCGTATGTGCGAATGGGACCGCCGTTAGCCGTCGTCAATCGCGGTCCGTGCCCCCCACGGGCGACGTCTTCACTCGACGCTGGAACTACGCTCCGTTGAGCGCCCGTGTCACACAGAAACAGGCTCCCCGAAACGCTGTCGCTGACGAAGAGGAGCCTGCACGTGCCACCGACACTCAGAGCCACTACTGAGCGCCGGCCCCTCCGTTTCCCGGGGGTTTGTAGCTGCACAGAGCGATGCATCTCTTCGCCCTTGTCCCGAAACGTGCATGGTAAACACACTCTCCGGCATCTCCACGCCGGCTCGCCACAGCTGTGTCCGGCCTCCGGCACTCTTTCTTGACTGCAGGTGGGCCGCTAAGCGTCACGGCTAACGTCTCTGCACCGGGCTGTTGTGTAGCCAGGAAAAAACGATCCGCTTCCTCAGCCAAAGCACGGGGCTCCGTGACAGGCGTGTTGGCCAGCGCCGTCTGTACCCGGGGAGGCAAGTGACGTAGGAAAATCTCCGTGAATAAAAACCGGGGATTTTGCCCCCCTAGCAGATTTAGCATTTTCTCCATTAGCTGGGATGGCTTGCTGTCTCCTCGGCCTTGAATGTCAAGTATCTGGCGGGCCCTCTCCTTAGCAGATAAGCTAAATGTCTTAAGGAGAAGGGCCTTAATTGCCTCATATTTGCCATGATGTGGGGGGGCTGCGATGAATCCCACCAACCTGGACGACGCAGAGCTGCCCAGCGCTGCTACCACATGGTAGTATTTCAGGTCCACGTCACGTGTTCCACGAACACATCGCGTTCACCCATGCTCGTTAATTTCCCGGAAACTTTCTCGGAAAAGTCAAGTGTAGTGCCAGGAAAAGGGAGTCAGAGGCGGTGTATTAAGAACAGAGTTCCAATCTTTATTAGCCATTAATAACAGAGAGGTTATCACATCAACTGCTCTGCTTGACGAGCTAGCAGGAATGGAAGCTAACGCTACAGGTGTTCCCACTAAAGGGTCCGTCTGGCAACACAATACGAGAGGTGAATTATGTCCAATAACGTGTCACCACAATATCCTATTTTCGCAAATTCTACACAGTATTTACCACTCTGCTTATGTGAATGCTCTGGTTAACACATGTATTCTTCTCAATTGTAACAGTACCATTATGTTGTTTTTCTTAAGCCCTTCTGAGGCTGCTTCAATCCACATTTTCTTTGTGCTATATAGTCTACTTTGGGGTTCAATTTCGCACACTTTTAAAAGCAAGTCAACTGTTTTTGTTGAAAGGCTGATATTTGAACCAAAATAGGATATTTACAATGATTTATTGGGAGAAATCAAGCAACTCAATGTCAAATCAGACATTCACGGACCCCATGTAGTCAAATGGAAAGACGATTTGTTTAATAATCACATTTAACTGCAACTGGGAGGATTCAACTGTAAGAATTGCAAATTAAATTGTAAGTGTGCTAGCATGCAAAAGATAGCATTTTGCCAGGTGCACGGTTGTGCCAAATACAATATGTCAGAGCAGCATGGCTGAAGACTCTTAGTCTAGTTCCCTGCTCTCTACCCTAGAGTCATATCCTCCTCACTGCTTCATTATAATCTGCAGGACTCTCCATGGTCACAATCGACCAGCTGTTCTTTAAAGAACTCTGTAGCCTGGAGAACGCTCTCTACCTCCCTTATATCGTTCCCAAACTCTCTCTCACAGACACACTTGTTTTATTTTCCTCACACATATGTTCATTTTGCACCATTGTGGGACCTGTCTCAAGGTTATCCTTTAACGACAGTTGTGTGTGAGGCTCAAAGTAGCTGTTGTATTGATTTAGACTGTGGGGCGAAGCTGTCAGTAGCCTTGAGTCCTGGTGAACAGCTCAGGGGCGCAAAGCTAAAAAGAGATAGAGAATTGTATTGTATACCGAGTTCAGTATTTATCCAGGTTTCTTCTGCATGCTCACACTTTATGGTCACAATACAGCTCTTAAATCAAGGTGTAAGGCTTTTATTAGTCACATAGCTACAGTGTAGTTACGATGATGAAAATCTTAGGTCTTTTTGATTAACTTTTACATAACTTAGACACATTTAAAATATATTAGGTGATATCTTTAGGAAATCAGGAATCACTAACTGGAAATTGCAAATGATTCATTATTTAAAGGGGACAATTGACTCATCTGTACACACACACGTTTTTTTTCCTCCACAGCACCTGTCTGGCTACTTAGTACTCCTTGTCTTACATCCCATTTAGATTAGAATATAAAATAAAGCAAAGAATGCTTTTTCTAGATATTAATATTTATTTAAGCACCTTTTTTGCTAGCCAAGCTAGCTAGTCGCACCTGGCCCTGGGTCCAAATAGTTTCCAGAAGTCAGTTTTGATTAAAGTGTGGTTTTCGCTAGCCAGAATTAGCATCATATCCCAATGAATAACACAGTCGATGGTAATTAAAGATGAACTATGCTAGCCAGGCTATCTGTGCTGTTTAATAGTAAATTAGTATGGTTTTTGATACCAAAAATAAGCATCCTAATGAAAATCACGGCTAAAGTTAATTCAAGTTGTAAAGTGTTGGGTTTTTTACAGTCAAATGTGCTGTTATGCACTTCGATGAATAGTGTCCTGTTATCATGGTCTGCTTAGTACCTATAGTCATTTTTCCTTTAAGCAATGTGATGAACAAGGGGTCGTTACTAAAAAAAAATGAAATATATTACATATTACTTTTTAAAAAAGCAATATATTACACTACTTTGTTATTCTCTACATAAAGTAACTCGTTACTTTTCTCGTTACTTTACTCGTTACTTTACTCGCAGGGCCGGCCCGCCCCTCCCTACAGGCAGATCACGCAGACTGCGGCGCACCTACAGTAAGCGCGCCACAGTTTTGCCTCTGCGAGACTCCACTTGCACCCCCAATTATTAAGGAAGACATAACACAAGTCTTTCTTTGTATATGCTCTAAAATAGCCTACCACAACAAGCTAACAGTCTGTGAAACGTCAAGACACTAATTAATGAAACCAGTCCAAGACGCATTATTCTTATCATTCTTTATGAGCGCAGTAACGGTAAGGTATCTAATTACTTATTTATTTAGTATTCCATAACAGAGATGGTCAAACTAAAGTGGTAGAGACATGGCAGAATTCCTACAATGAAGCGGGACATTGAACTGTTCACCCGTGAGAGGGTGATCAACAAAAGAGAGCGAGCGGCCCCGTTGAGGGAGTTTACAGATGAAAAGACTCATGTTTATGCAGCACTGCACGTGGAGATGTGGTCTCGCAGGTCGCGCAGATGACATAGGCCTACATGTATATAAACCTGCGGCGGAAACCCCTCTTGTCTGACAGTGAGTATGATTATTTTATAAAAGTAACGAAGTAACGCGTATCGGGGCAATGTTAGTAACTGTAGTGTGATTACTGAATTATAAAAGTAAAGCGTTACACTACTCCGTTACCGACAAAAGTAATATTATTACCACTCCCAACTCTGGTGATGAATGCTTTACCTTTATAGATCTGCCAACATCTGAATCACAGCAGCAGCTCAACACACCTCGCTCAGGACACAGATTGCTGTCTAACTGAATTTATTTGATGTAATCTCTGCTGATTCATGGGGAGAACCGTTTGCCAAGATGAAGCGCTGGACCAGAGCTTTTCAAATGTCCCCTAATAAATAAAGAGAGAAGACTGGAAAATGGCTCGGCTATATATCTTAACCTTTCAATTCATCCTTCACCACTGACTTTATCCGCATAATAATTTTACAAGTTTACATTTCCTTTAATCCTTCTTATGCAACACACTTTGCATCAATGTCAATGATGTTGACTACATAACTATAAAAATAATAATAATAACTATTGCCAGGGATCACAATGATTGGTGACTGTCACTTTAATGAGTAATAAAATAATGATACATGAGGTTGTGGGGAATGAAGTATTTTACTGCTTGAATTATATTACAACCAATACAACTGTTAGCAACATAAAGCAGCATGAACTAATTAGCAGTTTAATCAATTTTGTACATTGCTACACATCAATTATGTTTTTGCATGAAAGAGCACTGTAAGATAGAACAGTAAATGAAAAGGCAAGTTATAGCTTACATCCATGACTAACATTTATGCCTTAAACCTTGATCATTATATATATTTTTGTCCATACAAGTCATTGTTGCAGGTCATACTGTATGTCATTTTCGAATTTTCGAATTTCGAATTCTAATATCATATTTATGAATTAACATGTAATGACAGTATATTTTACCTTAAGGCAGTTGCATTTAAGTATTGTGTGAAGTACCTTCTCCACCTTCAACCCAGGAAAATAGGGCTCCTCCGAATAAATTGGGAAATCCTGGAATATCACTTTAGTATTAATGTTGTATGACAATGTTTACGTGTCTTAGCGGCCTCTGTTGTCCTATGCCCATCCATTTTAAAAATGTAAACCTATATGTGTATGTATTTTAACTTTCTGCTATCATCATCAACTACAGCGGTCACCAAATTCATCATGACTGAAACTTAAAGGATTAAAAACTTGAAGGCTGTCAATATTCTACTTAACCCTAACCCTGAAAATAAACAATGACCTGATGCCATTAGAAAGTATTGTGTGTGCATTCAAAGCCAAATATACAGTATCTTCTTCCTCTAGCTCCACTATTTTACCAAAACTCTTAAAAACATCTCAGTGGAAAACACACACTGTCCTGCTGGAGTGGACCGAATTTGTTTTAATCCACATTTGGAAATACTCCTAAACTAAATGCATAGTTAATTAAAATCAATATATGAATCGATCATGAAACAATCCATATTGCAGTTCTGCAAAGCCAGCAGTTGTACATATACATCTTTTAAAGAATAAGGTCCTGACTACTGGACTCTCACTATCCAGATGATCTTAGGAAAAAGTTATCTGCATCAAAATTAAAAAGTAAATGAGACGTGTCGCGTGATGTAATAAAAAGAGAAGAGATTCATCCCTACATTATGGATATTGTTTTTAGTATTTTCCCAGGGACCAGCATGTGGTGAGTGGATTCATGAGGATGTTTGCTCTCTCCGTCTCTCTGACTGTTGGGATGGCTTTTGTTAATCCCTACATCACAGTGGGATGTGAATGCGGCTGCGAGCGTCGGGAGAGGCAAAGCAAGTCTCCTGCTGTCTCTGAAATGAGAGATGCAAAAGTGATGTCGTCTCAAAATTAAAAGACAGAGTCGGTGCCTTAGCGGGAGCTGGATACTGTCAGCCCGTTAAACAAAGACAGCGGCGGATCAGTACATTTGTTATGATAAGCTTTGTGGATAACTACAGAGGGAGCAGGATGTACAGGGACGGATAACGGGACTATGGGCCCCTGGGCACAGACACGTGATGGGCCCCCAACACCCTTCCTACAAATCATGAGACACAGGGCCCTTCTCACTTCTTTTATTTTTTATTTCCTCGCTCCTCGGTCTCGGTCTCACCGGAAGTTGATTTGTCTGCGCCATCTTGAGTAGCGTCCCAATGGCCTTATTTCTGCCGGAGGAGGGAGGAGGGAGGAGGGAGGAGCGAGGAGCGAGGAGCTATAACCGAGGAACCACCAGACCATCCTTCGATGAAATCCTCAGACACTCGCCCCGCCCCCTTACTGTGTATCGCTCACTGATTGGACGATGCAGTGCATGCACTGATCTGATGCTTCTTGACTGGAGAGCAGTTTCCCAGCGGTGTGAAGAAAATACATGAACCTCACGGGAGTCACTCCTCAGTTTATACTATGTTTTGTTTCAATTCATGTATCATTTAGTTACAAATATGTGATATATATATCTGAACAACAAAGTGGTCAAAAATCATTTTATTCATTTATTGGAAACATTTTCATGATCGCTTTTTTCGTTTTACATTTTCATTTATTGTCATTTCCATTCAGTCAGTCATTAAGTGCTATTAAAATGTTAATGTGCTACATATCCACACAAACAAACAAAGTGTGCAATCCAATGAATGTTAATCTAACTGGGTTTTGATAGATAATATATCTCTTTTTCTTCTCTCAATTATTTTATTTCTATTGTGCACTCTAATCAATATTAATCTAACTATTGTTCGTTTATACATTTTAAGAATGGCGTTTATCTTTTTTGAGAATGAGTTCTTATTTTATTTTATTTATTTGGGTCTACAACAGATGATACAAATGTTTGTGTCAGTAAATGTGTACTAATAGAGGCGGGTGTGTGTGTAAATAACGGGGAAAGAGCTGGCTGCTGTCAGACGATCAGCTGTGCAGCGTCATCACAAACGGACGTCGCTTCACGTGAGGCTCCGGAGGAAAGGACGTCCCATTGCTCTTAAAACTCATTTCCCTGCTTCTCGTGGTTTCCCTGCGTCTCTCCATGCTTCCCTGGTGGGAGGGACTAGTCGCAGGGAAAAGACGCAAGTGAGGGACGCAAGGAATCCATTTAACCGAAGTGAGAAGGGCCCACAGACTCAAGGAGACATTGTTTCAGTCTCTTCGTGTCCATTTTTTTAATGTTTTTCGTCTCCTTGTGGTCCTATCATGTCTTTCTTTTTTTGTTTTGTGGACTTAATGTCTCTTTTTGCTGTTTTTTTGTCTCTTTATGGTTGTTCTGTGTCTCTTTCTTTTTTTTCTTTTTTCTTGCTTTGAAGACATTTGTATCGATTTTTGGTCAAATTCTGTCCCTTTTGTTGTTGTTTTGTTTCTCTTTTTGGTCTATTTTTGTATTTCTGCACATCTTTAGCCTCTTTATGGTCATATTCTATGTATGTCTTTGCGGTCTTTCCGTCCTTTTTTGTTCCTTTTGTCTCTCGCTTTTCTTGTTGTTGTTCATATTCTCTCTCATTTTGGTTGTTTCTTGTCTGCAACAAACAGAGGCTCTGGCCTAGGGGCCGGTTCCCAGTTGGCCCGTTCATTAATCCGTCCATCATGATGTCTCTGATGGAGGATGGAATCATTACTGGAGCGCTTTCAGAGATCTGGCCAAAGCACGTTATTTGGATATTCTGTGTATGTGCTGATGAATCTCTGCATGTGTGTGGGGAGGACTCACAGAGAGAAAACAGGCCTCGGTTAATTTCTGGTAATTTATTTTAATTAGCGAGCAGACAGGCGTACCTCCGATAGCAGATGGAGGAGTCTGAAGGCCCGACGTGGCGCGATTCACTCCAGTGACTCACCCGACTCCTCCGTCAACACCTCCCCGTCCTTCCTCTCTCCCATCAACCCGCGGGGTCATGAGGTCGCGTTCGGAGGAGCGACAGCGCGAAACATAAGACCCCGCCGTTATACTCGGACGAGGACTCCTCTATGATGTGACGATGTAATCAACCCCTGACAGATGCTCCGAAAAAGACAAACAGTAGGTTCTTAAATCTTCATTAGTCAACAGCAAATGAGGTTTGTTTTACACTGCAAAACACACACACACACACACACACACAAAACTGGCCGAGCGCATATCTATTACACCTCGACTGAGAAGCATGGTAATGGTGTCTATTGATTTCCTTTCTCTCCTCGACTAGTCAAGCATGCAGAGTTTGGATGCCGGGTAATGAAATTACCCCGACTCTGGAGGATGTCAGGAAAATGTTCCAGCTGGAGAGGGGGCCCCTCAGTGAGCGTGTGCAGTAAACACAGCACCTGTTTGCATCGCGTTGATTCACAGAGCTTCCTGCCTTAATCAACTCTTTTTTCCCCCCCTTTCCTTTCTCACAGTAATTCATTTATTATTCATCTCATCAGTGGCACTAAATGATGTAAATGACCTTCTGTGAACTGTATGGGAGTCCATTTGGACACTGTCAAACACCATTAGACATTCAGCGCCCGGCCACTCCAGAGGGTCAACTCTCTCGGCTCCACGCTGACAGATAAAGCGTGACGGGGCGTTGTGCTCATGGATGGATCCGGAAGCCCGTAGATACACAGGTGAGTGTGTGCGGCATGTGCTTTTAAACATTATTAAAGCTCCTCTAATGGGAAGATGAGGGCAGAAATGACGGAATAGCGTGAATCAGGATTAAACCCATGACACAACATGGTTTGGTGTCACATTGGAGTCAACAGGAAGTGTGTGTGTGTGTGTACTCTGTTCCCCCCTGAGCTCGCCGCTCAGTAACACAACGCCGCCTTTAATTAGCTCTGCGGTTATAATTGATTCAAATTCCCTGCAGTGCAATTATACGATTTCATAGACAGGCTCTCCCTTTTCTTTCTCTCCGTCTTCTGACTTTCTGCCTCGCTGCCTTTTCTTCCCCCCCCGCCCCCCCGCCATTTCTCTCTGTTTGATTTCAGCATTATTTCTTTATACCCAGACGGATTAGATGGTCAGGGGGAAACAGTGTAACGCTTCTGCTGGTCATGGTCTTAGTTCTTCCGCAGCATAACAAAGGTGAAAGGTCTTCTGTCTGTCTGTGTGTGTGTGTGTGTGTGTGTGTGTGTGTGTGTGTGTGTGTGTGTGTGTGTGTGTGTGTGTGTGTGTGTGTGTGTGTGTGTGTGTGTCGATCTGAGGCTTCATTACAGTAGGTCTTTCCCACATGCAATCACACCAAGTAAAGAAATATAAACTGCAAAACGGTTCGAGATAAATAAACAAAACAATTCCTTCCTTTAACAAATGCAAACTTTTCAAACAAACGTGGGCTTCATTCATCACATCATCATCCCTTAACAACAGCATATTTTGTTCACCAATGACTCTCATTTGAGAATCACAGGGCTCCAGAGAAAGATCACATTGTGAAAAATATATAATTCTAAACAAGTGGTTGGGAATTAAACAAAACTGTGTGATGTGGTTTAGGCAGCAAGACACCTTGGTTTAGGTGTAGTAAAATATGATCGAAAATGTAGGATGCTATTTCGCCGAGCTGTGTTTGACCTTCCACATTTATTTAACCTCTGTGTCACATATAAACTCCTTCACAACAGACACAACCTTGGCAGAGTCTCCTATTTGAATAAAAGCAAAGGAAAGAGCTTCTCTTCCATCTTCAATAAAAGACTATTGAGCACATTTATATACAATTCTGATAACAAAATTCCCAGTGGAGCAAACGGCACAGTAGGAAAAAAAGTGAAATAACCCAGCACGAGAAAGTTGCTTCATCGCCAGGTTTCTAGAATTACATACATTGTTTATATTATATATAAAGACACAGAGATGAATTACAGTTGGCACTTTTTATTCTGTCTTTCGGATATATATTTGTTTGCACAATTTGAGTAGTGAATAGGACAAATCTGAGCCTCTTTCACAATCCACTTGTGGTTTATACATGTTGTCATTCAAATGTGTATGAATGTATGGGTAGAATATGAAACAAAGAGGCCCTGGGCACAGACATGCAAAAGGTCCCACTCGCTCTCTAAGGAAGGAGCAACAGATATATACCTTATAGTGGTAGAAACCTCTTTCTGTAGTCATTTGTTTGTCTCTCTGTTTCTTTTTGTAGTGATTTGTGATAATTGTGTCTCATTGTAGTCATTTTATTTCATTTTATTGTCATTTTATGTCAGTTTATTATTTATTTATTTGATGTCTCCTTATTGTCATTTTACAGTCTCCTTATGCTCATTTGATGTCTCCTTATGGTCATTGTATGTCTACTTATTGGCCTTTTATGTTAGTTTATGCTCATTGTATGTCTCCTTATGGTCATTTTATGTCTCCTTATGGTCATTTTATGTCTCCTTATGGTACTTTGATGTCTCCTTATGGTCATTGTATGTCTACTTATTGGCCTTTTATGTTAGTTTATGCTCATTGTATGTCTCCTTATGGTCATTTTATGTCTCCTTATGGTCATTTTATGTCTCCTTATGGTACTTTGATGTCTCCTTATGGTCATTTTATGTCTCCTTATGGCCATTGTATGTCTCCTTATGGTACTTTGATGTCTCCTTATGGTCATTTTATGTCTACAGTACTTATTGTCATTTATGTCCCCTTATGGTCATTTCACATCACCTTATGGTACTTTGATGTCTCCTTATGGTCATTTTATGTCTCCTTATGGTCATTGTATGTCTACAGTACTTATGGTCATTGTATGTCTACTTATGGTCATTTCACGTCACCTTATGGTACTTTGATGTCTCCTTATGGTCATTGTATGTCTACTTATTGTCATTTTATGTTAGTTTATGCATTTGATGTCTCCTTATGGTCATTTTATGTCTACAGTACTTATTGTCATTTTATGTCTCCTTATGGTCATTGTATGTCTACAGTACTTATGGTCATTGTATGTCTACTTATGGTCATTTCACATCACCTTATGGTACTTTTATGTCTCCTTATTGTCATTTTATGTCTCCTTATGGTCATTTTATGTCTCCTTGTGGTCATTGTATGTCTACAGTACTTATGGTCATTGTATGTCTACTTATGGTCATTTCACATCTCCTTATGGTACTTTTATGTCTCCTTGTGGCCATTATATGTCTACAGTACTTATTGTCATTATATGTCTACAGTACTTATTGTCATTGTATGTCACCTTATTATCATTTATGTCCCCTTATGGTCATTTCACATCACCTTATTGTCATTTTATGTCTACTTATGGTAATTTTATGTTTCCTTATTGTCATTTTATTCCACTTTACGGTAATTTTATGTCCACAGTACTTATTATCATGTTATGTCACTTTATGGTCATTTTATGTCTCCTTATTGTCTCTTTGTTTTATGTTTTATGTGGTCATTTTCAGTCTCTTTCGTGTTGATACATGTCTCTTTAAGTGACTGTTTTAAGATCCACCGATGTATGAATGGAGTGTCACGGGAGTAGAAATACTGCGGTGTACATTAACTACAAACTGTCATCACAAATATAATACAAATCAACATGGCACTCTGGCTTCATCTATGCTGGTGCTAGCCTGTAAAGACCTTTTGTGTGTGTGTGTGTGTGTGTGTGTGTGTGTGTGTGTGTGTGTGTGTGTGTGTGTGTGTGTGTGTGTGTGTGTGTGTGTGTGTGTGTGTGTGTGTGTGTGTGTGTGTGTATGTGTGTGTGTTATCACGTGTGTCCGACAGCCACCTCAGCACGATCCTCCGAGGCGTGTGCACGTGCCCGCCTGGCATTATTGCGAGGGAAAAGGCCCGTGATGAGAAGCCATACCCTCCATTGAAATAACACTCGGGCAAATTACTCTTTGAACTTGACTACAGGCTTAAGAGCCTCATCACAGAGTCATTGCAGCCAGAATGGCAGAGTAGCAATAAAGCATCCTCACACGCCGAGACAGCTCATGAATAACAATGAGGGGAAGGACACTGTCAGGGTGACAGTCTTAAACAATGGGGAAGGGAAGGAAGTCTTTATGTGACTCCTTCATGTGTCTTCCCTGTTCCTGCACATGTACACAGATAATTAACAGAGGAGACACACTATTGGTTGAATATGCAAAGGTCAAAAGGTCAGGGTGAGTGTTACACTTGATCTTGAGGGCTTAAAGATCTTGGATTCTATGAGACATTTCAAAAACCAAGAGAATAAATTGTATTGAGAATCAATGATAACTTCTTTAATATTTTATGATATAGATTTGTTTTGCGGCCCAAGGTGACAGTGTCCTTTCCCCCCCGCATCTTTGATTTAAATTTCAATAAATTCAAATATTATTTTCTTTTTGATCAGCCCGGTGGAGTGTACTTATTTTAATCACATTCTGTGGACGTAAATCAGGCGCCACAAGGTGAACAGAGTCAAGACTTAAGGTTAGTGGATTGATTGAGGTGAGGCGTGTAGTGGTTGCGGTCAAGGCTATGGTCTGTCTCCGGGGATTTAATGTAACTCAATGCAAATTAAGTAAGAAAGTACTTTAAATTGCTATAATAGCAACACTTGGTTCATAAGCGTGACGAGACCTGTGTCGAAATAAGTGAACGAGAATCCAATCTTCCAAAAACTGGCCACAGAAAAATATGGTGCAAGATATTTTTTTACATTTTATTTTATATTTGTCCCCTACCTAAGAGTAGGCCATACTCAATTGTACTTTCAGAATTTGCTGAGGGCCGATTCAAAATGGGCCGCAGTTTGGACACCCCTGGTCCAAATCAACATTAAATACCATATACAGTATATGTGTCATATTTAATCTTTTCTATTTTGAAATACCAAGGAACGAAAGTCCAAACCCCATTAAAGAAACTCTCAGCATCACATCATCTGCTTGAGGATATAAATGGCAGAGATCACTGAGGCATGACCACGAAAACAGCTGAAATCCTTTGCAAACATCTTTGATAATTAATCATGACTTCAAGGAAATTAAAGTGGTCTCTTACAACTGACCGCTTCCCTTGAAAGTGCTTTTAACAGCCGTTTGGATCTGCTTCTCTACAACGCTCTCCTTTCATTCTCAGCCAGCATGCTTTGAGGCACTTGTTCAAAACAATCTTTTGATTTTCTACTCTAAATATTGTTTTTGTCCGCCCTCATTCATGAGGCCTGTAATTCTAAATACTTAGCTACTATTGAGCAAGAAGTCATGTGTTTTTTTTGAGGGGTGTTACAGTGTCTGAGAATGCATGCAGATGATAATGATAGATATGTATGTACAGTATGTGCCCCGGATGACCTTGATTTGGGTCAGACGTAGGGGGCGAATAATCTCTTTATCAATCTGCCTGCAGAAACACAGCTGGGCCAGCCGTTTCCCAGCATGCCTCAGTTCACATCTTTCTGGCCAAAACCAACTGATTCTGCACGTAGTCAGGAATAACTCAGGCACAGCTTGACATTTGGCATAGGGAGAAAATATATTGGATTTATAATTGAATTAGTGTGAGGAGAAAAAAAAAGTTTAGGGAACTATTTAGCTGAAACCTAATGAAAGCCTCCCTCCTCCCTGCTTTTCATTTGAAAAAATCATTACTTTATTAAACCTCGCTTCTGGACATCTTTGTGGTTTCACATGACTGAAATGTGGTGTAATCAAAATATAGGGTCAGATTATATTCATTCATCCTTCCTCCTTGACTTTTTAGGCCATTGCATCTGGGCTATTTTAATTTATTAGACTCCATTAAAGAAAGTGTATTTATATATATTTATCATTATACATATTTATTTAGATTCTTAACCCATGTGTTGTGTTCGAAAGCTGTTTCCGTTCATGGTGTCATCTCAGTCAAAAACACTAACTATCATCCAATAATGTTTTAACTACATCATCACTAACTTATTATGCATTCAGAACCTCACAATCCTGTTGTCATCTTATTATTTATGTCCCCAAAACACATCTTTTTAAGTAGAACATTGGATTAAATTCACTGATTATATTCCCTGTAGAGAAGACAGTGGATAATTATGTTATCTGACTGTAATAGACTAATATTAGATTACAATCCCCCCCCCCAAAAGGGTTAGTGCGTGTGTGCGTGCGTGCATCTATAGTTACGATACAAAAAACTAGAGGGTAGTTATTATTATAATTTTAACTTGAAACACAACATAAGGGTTGAGTTTGAATATTTCCTATTATTCCTGTAATTCAATATTTTCAAGGTTTACGGTATGGAATGTATGTTTCCCGGCGTTTTAAAGGTACATTTTCAGGGCAAAGGTATATAGTGCAAACAGCCCAACTTCTCTTAAAAGGTATTAAAATACTTTTTGTTTTGGTATTTCATGTGTCAGCAGATGTGTGGCCCTCTGGATGACCTGTAGCATTTCCTAACAGCTTCATTTAGTTCCAGGCATGGTGTCTGGCTGGGAGCCTTAACCTGGCTGGGCCCTTTGGAGCTGCCAAGCACCACAGCACCATCCTTATTATTCCCTTTTTGCTCTGACTGTGTAATTTGATCATGTTATTCATAACATTTCAGCTGATGCCTCTCCCTAGAGTTAGCGTGACATTGCTATCTGCAGAGGATAAATGCATTATAAGATGGCCATTGCTAGGAAATTGAGCATTAATATTTGCTCTTGATGTGATGTATATAAACAGACAGATTTGCAGGCTCTTGGCTCCACTATTGACAACCCAGGAGGGAAGCTGGCTGAATAGTTGGGGTTGATTTGAGAGACGGCAGATAGGATAATAATAATAACAATTCATGTTTGTGTTTTTATCTGCTGGGAAAGAAGCTCGCTGTTTCCCGTCTCGGTAGTTTGCTTCTAGGTGAGCCGGTTGGCAGATATCAGCGGGGTCCCAGCGGCACATCAGTCATCACATGGGGCTAATTTCACTCAGAAAACATGCAGATGCAGCCGGAGAGGGGAAATGCAGATGAAAGCGGCTGCAGAAGGACGGACCACTGGGACCCTGGAATACAGTCGCTCCTGGTTAAACTGATGCAGCCGTTTCCCTCAGAACAGCAAAACCTGCGAGGCGCTGAAAGCATTTTATTTTCTAAGGGGAGAATTCCTCTTTCAAGGCTTCCAATCTCTCTGTGAATCCATTCTAATGCAACAATAAAAGCCAAAATACATCCCACATACATAACAGACCTCCCTCGGGCTTCTGAGGAATAGAAATAGTTCAGTCCTTGGGGCCCACACACTACCGTTTATCGCTGTGATCTACATTTTCTATCCTGCACTGCCTCCTGCAATGAAGTCCCTTAAAAAGTGTTGAGTTGGCCTTGCAGAGAGAATAAAGCTGTTTGACGCTGAGGTCTTTGCTGGAGGGAAGTCAGTTTAAAGTGTGTTGGACTGCACAATAGCCCTGTGCTAACCTTTCATCTCTAAACATGAGTGAAAAGAAACATTGTGCTGTCAACAGGGATCCAACTTTGGATTTCTGGATGTATTTAGAGAGTTGAGAGCTTGCTTTGACTTGGAGCTGCAACAATGAGTTCCTAACTGTAATAGCCAATCAACAGAAAATGTACTGTCCTTCACTGCAAACATCGCTGCTACAAGCCGCTGCTGCAGATACACGCTTTACAACATCAGGAGGATGCGTCCCCAGCTGACCCAGAAAGGGACGCAGGTTCTGGTCCAGGCTCTCGTCACCTCACGCCTAGACTACTGCAACTCCCTCCTGGCTGGTCTACCTGCATGTCATCCGACCTCTGCAGCCCATCCAGAATGCAGCGGCTCGCCTGGTCTTCAACCTTCCTAAATTCTCCCACACCACGCCGCTCCACCGCTCCCTCCACTGGCTTCCGGTAACTTCTAGAATCCACTTCAAGACACTGGTACTTGCGTACCATGCTGCGAATGGATCTGGCCCTTCCTACATCCAGGACATGGTTAAACTGTACACCCCAGCATGTGCACTCCGCTCTGAATCAACCAAACGGCTCGCTGCACCCTCGCTGCGAGGGGGACCCAAGTTCCCATCAGCAAAAACACGTGGGTTTGCTATCCTGGCTCCAAAATGGTGGAATGAGCTCCTCATTGAAATCAGGACAGCAGAAAGCTTACACACCTTCCGGCGCAGACTGAAAACTCATCTCTTTCGACTCCACCTCGAGCGATAGAACTATTAACAAAGCACTTATATACTAATAAAGGACTGGCTTATCTAAAGCCAGTTGAGTAGCACTTGAAATGTTTTAGCTCGATGAAACCTTCTTCAAGTTTGTATCTTGTTGGTCGAACACACTTATTGTAAGTCGCTTTGGATAAAAGCGTCAGCTAAATGCAATGTAATGTAATGTAATGTACTTGCAACACTTTTGATGTTCGATTAATGGTTTCAGTATTAGAAATGTGCAGAATATGACAGTTTAATAGTGGAGGTATACACACATATTGATAGATGTCTTGTAATGCACTGTGGAGGAACCTGCGACCCAAGTTTTTCATTCATTGCATAACTACACCGTAGTTGTGTATATGATACGTCAATAAACCTTAGCAAATCTTGAAAGGGATGTTCAAAATAGTCATTATATACAGTCTTTAATTAACTATTAGTAGAGAATAACGAGAAATGAATATACTTTATAGGGATCCTATTAATATCTAATAATAAAAATAATAAAATTCAATAATGTGCTTTAACCACTAGGTGTCCCTTTCTATCAGCTGTGCACCGTTATGGTTTAAATACAGCCTATCTACCAATTGGATCAAATATAAAAGTCAGCCGAATTAATGTTGATGCTGCAAGGAGACGTATTGTGTGAAAAGAAATGTAAGATGTTAATTGCTGATATATTTAAGATCCACGTCACGCTTTCAGTTTTGGCGGCAGTTTTTCCTGTTTGTCTAGAAGTCTTCTCAGCAGGGCTCTATAAATAGAGAACTACGGCAGTTATGTCATAATGCAGCCGAACCGTGTATTACAATGCCGTTATGTGATGACTTTCAAAGAGAAAAGCAAGCAGACTCGGAATAAAGTATTATTTTATTTTTTTCCCAGCGTGCATTGCGGTTCCAATCAGCGAGCTGAGGATCTTGCCTATGTCTGTTTCCGGTATTGCTTATGACGGGTGTATTTTGTTGTACACACATTCCTTCACATTTACATTTTAATTTATATTAAAGTATTTCGTGAGGCCTTCTAAAATGTTTTTAAATATAACTACGGTTCTAGTTGAAGAGTTTGTAAATTAACATGAACCGAAGCTGTTGCCTGGCAACGCAATCACACAACGTCACGTCCGTTAATTCCACAAACACACACATGGATTAGCATCGATTTAATACATTAATGTAGCCTTTGTTTCTGCTAAAAGATGTGTCGACCAGCTGGGGCAACAAGAAAATCGGCGAAATCGAGTGTGACTATTAAAAAATAAATCATTATTATATTAACATTGACAATAACAACCGACCGTCGGGGTAGCATTTCCTTGGCATTTCCCAGTATTTCTCCACTGGTTGGGCCATGTTAACAATACCGTGTAACTGTCACGTTTGAAGGGACGAAATTGTGACATCTTCACGTCTCCCAGCATGGTAAATCGTCACATGTTCACGTCTTGCCGTGATACTGGGTTGGGTTTAAGCCTCTTGCAAACTAAGATTTGTTTCCCGCTGTGTTATGTTAAATGGAATATTGTTAAATTCACAATTAACTTGGTAGAATAAAACAATACATTTGAAAACATACTCTTAAGTTGTGGTTAAGCAGTTTTTATGGACAAAATAATCAATACAATCTTTAAATGAGGTTCAGATAAATTAACAATGAATTCCCATTTGGTTGTAGCCTTATTTTTGAACACCTCCGGCCTGTTCTGAATATTGCCGGTCCGACTGTTTCTCAGATATCAAAAGCCAAAGATCTCCCGTCTGACATAGATATAGGTAGCACTGGTAGATATAGGTAGCACTGGTAGGTTCATATCCTGTACAGAACATCACCTGCTGTGCAGACATTCATACTTTCTCATATTTTCCTTTGCTGGCCTTGGTTTAACCCTGTCTTTATTTCTCGAAAGTACCTCAAGAGGTAATTATATGTCCATAGATACATGCCGTGTAAAATATTAATTCTGCACTCCCACCATGTTGTCCAAAATCTTAAGAGAAAGAAAAACCCCAATAAAACTGCAGAGAGCCTTGCTTGTTTTTACAAAATGTAACAAAGTTCAGACCCCCATACAAGCCTAATAATATTTGTACAGTACTTGACTCCTTATCCTAACATAGTCTCATTAAATGTTATGATATTTTATCATACTGGTGGAGATGTCTGTGTTTGAATGTTATTTTACGGGTTGAGTTGCGAGATATTAGTTCAGCTAAGGTAAAAAGCTGTCACACTTTGTCCCTCTATCAACCCATGACAGCATTTTTGATTTGTGTGCAATAGCGTACCTGTGAATGTCAAAGATGATTGTTCTACCTGCTAGGAACCTAGTTGCCTGGAACACAATAACAATATATTTATTTTAATGAAAAATACATTTTCTAGTGTCCTCTGAAAACATCCCTTTTATATTTTCTTTCTGGCCCTGCAGTATTTCCATGAAACTTGATGGATGACAACACAACTTCCATGTTTTCTACACATTAAAAGTAAAAGCTAACCAATACAATGTTTGAACAATGCTTCTGGAAGTGTGGGTGTTGACATTTAAAATTAACGTTTGGCGTTGATAGAGGTATGGGCTCTGCGACTCTAAATCTAGTACTTGTACAAAATCTACCTTTGACTCGTAAACAAGTATCTTAAAATAAACAATTTGATAGAAAGTAGACCCATCACAGCCTCTGGGGCAAAAGGAATCAAATCATAAGGCAACGAGGGGCAAGCCGTTGAAAATACTGCTACTTTTGTTGTTGTTGATGTCGCAAATGTTTTATTATTATGGGTGTTAAAAAGTCTTCTTCCTAGGTCAATTCTGTCTGGGGACTTTTGATGGATATCACCTCTCTTGTTCCTGTCATTCTCTACTGCTTTGGTGATAAAGACAAAACTTTCAGAAAAACAGTGGGATGTTTTTTAGGGTTATGCTTGATTGACAGGTGTTACAATCATAAACAGTCAGCCATTGCATTTGCCACAGCTCCATCCATCAAACTTTCCTTCAATCTATTTTCTGCTGCTTATCGGTCTTGGTCATAATGTTAGAATGCTAAACAAAACAGCCCAGTCATCCTTCAGCTCGTCCTCCGGGACCTCAAGGTGTTCCCCGGACGTGTATAATAGCATCAGCGTTTTATTGGCTCTCGTCCCAGTTGGCCTGAAATGCCTCCAGAGAGAAAAATCCTTATTAGATGCCTGAACCTCTTCAGACTCGATGTAGCATGCAGGACTTCTTTCTGAGCTCCTGACCCTGTCCCTAAGGGTGAGACTGGAGGCCCTGTAAAGGAAGCTAATTTCAGTTGTTTGTAGTATCCTCATACGTTCTCTTACCTTTGGGTAATGAACTAAAGAATATCTACTGGTAAGGGGAGACCTTTGAGCTTCACCATGACGGTACTACTCATACACAAGACCCATAGATACTTAAACTGAATCTCTTGGTGTAGCCGCAGCTCAATTGTGTTGCAGAAATGCATATTCTCAGACTCAACTGACAGGCAATAAGGATCAATCAATCTTAATATTGTGTAAGCCAAATGCTACTGTATTTGTTAACTGTTCAGGATTGATCTGTATCACACACTTTGCAATGATCTATGCAAATCATCTTTCAGCAACATGTAAACAGGTCAGCCAACTAGTACAATGATGTTCTTTGATCACGCTCAGTAAATAGGATGTTTGTGAGCCAAGAAATACCCTTTGTTAACGATGTTGTGCAAGATGCCTCCTTTTTTTCTCTATCTAGTTGTTTGCCATTGTTTATAATTAGGTAAAATTGTCCTCTAATGTAACTAATAGTCTTTGTGAGATTTCATGATATCAGAGTCTTACTGATGAATGACCAAATGGTAACCAATTGGTCTGAAAAGTTAAGCCAATGTGGGACCTCATTGGTTTCAAAAGAAGTTGGATTGTATACAAGTGTATCAAGTCTCCTTACTTGATGTATGACCTCAGTAAAAACAATTCTACTGAGTTTATTTATCGTTAGTTGGTTTTCTCCAATACAGCACAATATTCATTTAGTAAATAATGGTCCTATTAAAGTAGTAAAATAACACAATAAACAGGGTATACTTGAGGGGTGGTTACCTTGTGATTGACAAGTCCCTACAACAGCATCACCACTATTGTTGTCCAGCGTTTTCAGTAAAGAGAGCTAGGCTCAAAAAACAAGATAATAATCGCAAGGGTTCAAAACCATGTTCCAAAAAATAAGCATTGATGTCACGGCAACTTTATCAAATGTTTTAATACATGCTGTATGACCTGCTGACAGTCACCTGATTTCGATATCCCAATTTAGGTCCTAATGACATGTTGATGACACAGGATGACAGTTGCCAAAACTGTCCAGTCAATGAGTCAGTAAGACATCTAAACAAGTCTCTATTTGTTTGTCAAAAGTGATGTGAACCAGACCAGAGCTAAAAGGCAACCTCATGTTTTTCTCATGATGGGTACAAAGATACAAAAGGAAGATCATGAGAGCCTGAAATACACCCCTTCTAACAGCCCCGAGCCTCTTTTTCAGGTCTCAGGCTCGAATATGACATTCCCAGAACAAATTACCAGTGTTGGGTGTAACGCGTTACAAAAGTAACGGAGTTACAGTAATATATTACTTTTTGCTGTAACGAAGTAATGTAAAGCATTACTAATGAAATGTGGGTAATATATTACCCGTTACAATGCTCAGTAACGCAGTTACAACACATTTTAACCCGAAATTAAATGGTGTGCGGGTAGATTAGTAAACCTGGTGTTTACTCTTCAGGCTTCGCGCCGGGATCTTCGGGGCAGTTGAATGTTATTCACCCTCTATTCAAAAAAGAGAACGGAGCGAAAAAGACTAACAACAAATTGTGTCAGGTGCGCGTGACCTGCTCTGCTGCGCGTGCATCATTTCCAAAGTGCTTCCACAGCAGTGACACACATCTGTGTATACGAAAATGGTTAAAGCAACCATCACTAAACGCCAGCAACACTGCATCTACTGCAGACCGTAGCAACAGGTCAGATGGGGACATCACGTTACCCTCCGCTGTGGACACTAGCTTACTCCCGCCTGACTCGCCGCCCTCAACCCCGGAGCAGCACTCTTCGTTGCCCGAAACTACGCCGCCCCTCTGCGGCCCGCAGGTGCCAGGATACCACGGCAAACCAGAGCCTGCCCAGGTATATCTAAACAAGTACCCGCCTGTACAGTGGGGTTAGGCGGTCATTTTGCAGCTCGTGGTATACAAATAGACAAGGGCTAGAATATGTGAAAATAGTGCCATATTCTGCCATGCCTGTAGAAATGTTGGGTCAAAAATAATGCATACAATAGCACAGATGCCTTCACCACGAATGGCTACCAAAATATCTCATATCCCAAGCTTCTCAACAAGCTAATGTTGCAGCTGAAATGATCTCCAGGTCACAAATTCAACCTCACATGATGATGAGATACCAGTTTTCAAGGACAGTAAATGTTCTCTTCCCAGAGTATATGATGGGACCAAAGTGATGATTTAGTAGGCTACATGGTTTTAATAATACTTTTGCTTTTCAATGTTTGCCATTTCAAACCATGAGCTAGTTCAAATAATATTTGCCTTGATTTACAATATGTTCTCATTTGTTTTATCAGCACAGTTTTGAAGCTTTGGTGCTTTTCTTTGCCACAGTCCACTTTGGACTATATGAGATATTTCAAGATTGCACTTTTAACTCACTTGAAATGTTCTCACTTGCTTGGTTTCAAAACATAACAAATGCCATAATCTGTTCATTGGGACCATCAATGCTATTTTTCATTGCTGTTGCCGGCCACTATTGCTCATGTAAACCTACTACTGCTGCGCCCCCTGTAACCTCAGAGGCACCCTGAGTCATTTTGTTCTGGAACCGGGCCTGTATATGCTAAACACACTACAGAGCCCATTCCGTGTCCTGTTAGTGTTTACTTCCTGTCTGCCTTCTTCTGGTGATTTATCTGATGTCCAGCGCACCGTCTTTTAACCTCTTTTCCTTTCTCTTTCTTGATCCTCCTTAGCAACCTTCATTATAGTCCTTGACAGTGGTCTGTACTGTGTTAACAACATGTCACATGTTAAGAGTTTACAATCAGAATCGAGTATTCAACTAACCCGTGTAATACAAGTTGTTAGTAGCCTAAGGGCCTACACAGTTGTTATGCTATACCACATTGCCCTTCATTGGATGTATAATGAGCTGCACTAAACTACATTTTAGCATTTAAAATACCTAGCCATTCTTTTGCGGTTATTTTGGTGAAAGTAACTAGAAAAGTAACTAAAGTAGTGTAACTCATTACATTTCAGAGACAGTAATTTTGTAATGTAACTTATTACTTTCAAAAGAGAGTAATAAGTTATATGTAATATATTACATTTTGGAAGCAACTTGCCCAACACTGCAAATTACCATATCTTCCCTTCTAAAAGGGATAAGTTAATCTTTTTTCTCAAAGCAAGGTTACACCTGTGAGTTGGATGTAGAAGTGTCAGAATCAATATAGATGTTTTTATTTTAAAGTAAATTCAGATTGAACACAGTAAAAAAATGTAAATGATTGTGTCCATCCAAAAGAAAAAAAAATACTTATAGTGAAAACCACCCTTGAATGATGGGATGGTAGACTACAAGCTTTAGGAATCCAAAGTACAACATATAATAAGTACCCTGTATCAAGATTGATGCAACACAAGTAAATGTGACCTTTTTAGAGAGATTTAGAAAAAAAAAACCCACTTCTGGGGCCATTTGGGTGGATTTGACCTATCTCTGGCCCCCCTTGCTCGATTTTGCTGATTGACATCTCTTTCTAACCGTCAGAGCCAATGGAATCGAGGGGAACTCCCACATACTCCTTACTTGGTCATGTGTGTGTGTGTGTGAGACTGCCGCATAGCCAAGACCGGAAGCTGCGATAACTCTGGTGGCTACCATTAGCAGCTAACTTTTACTCTCCGATTTTTACATAAAAATGGAATTATGGATTATAAATTAAAAAAATTATCACCCAGAAACATTAAAAACCTATGGATTAACCGATTCAGCCGCGTTTTTTCTCGTTGTAATGCTATTGAACAAGTCTTTTGATCAGATTGACAGCTACGGTGAGACGATCTCCCGTAAAAGCTCCGTAAAGGTACGTGTTGTGATGTCTGTGTTTGCTTCCCCTGTCGCGAGTTCGGATGACTCAGTGATGTTATATATACCTAAATAATCCGTGGAACCTAAGCTTTAATCGGATATCTTGTATGTGCAGCTACGATAAGTAATAAGGGTATCTTTTATATTGAGTTCTGTGCCAAAGTGCGTTAGCATTTTTCGCTAAGGGGTCATTTAGATGCTTCTTATGAGACTTGTGTTTTGTTTTGGTAAAAATGGTTTGTATCGTCAGTTAGCTGAGATTATTCCCGTTAATCTGGTATAACACATTAATAGGTTCTTAAATATTAAAATCCCCTGAGACACAGTGTCGTGAAAAAAAGGACCCGCCAAGGGGGGCCTTGGGGCTTAACAGTTTAAAATCAATGTGCTCTCTCGATCACTTGCTCGACCCTTGGTGTGGCTCAAGAGACACACTCTGTAATTATCGTCTCCCAGCAGGAGGTGATATATCCGCCGTTGGAAATGAAAAGGAATTAGGTGATCAGAAGCAAGAAGAAAGTAGCGAGGAGGAGCAGATATTGAATGTTTGAAAGAGCAAGACAGCGGGACAAAAAAGGGGACAGTCGGGGGGATGAGAGGTTGCCATGGTGAAGGAGGGAAAATAAAGAGGCAGGATGGAAGGACAAATAGAGGCATGGGCACTGGGCAGAGGAAACAAAAGGAGTGAAGAAAACACATTAAGGGAGAAATTACAGAGATGGAGAGGAGGAAGCCAGAGGAGGAAGAGACAAGCAGAGCGCGTCATTTGCAAAGCAGGACTGGACCGGGGACCCTTGTGGAGCCTAAATCCCCGCTTTACGTCACTCTGAGCTCTCATTGGACTAACACATGTCCAATTTGGTTTAAGTGGAACAAAACATGTGGAGCCTGTCCAAAAAAGGAAACTCAAAGTAAGTGATTTACATGACATGTTTCTTGTCAAATTGTGTGGATGGAGACAGTAATCTAAACATGTCCAATGGCAGTTTGCACTTCCTGACTGTCCCCATAGGCTGCAAAATGACCCTAAATTACAGCGAGCTGACCATCAGGCCTTGGAGTAATTGGCACATGGTAATGCTTTCACCAGCTCTTCTTTATTAAATAGAACGCTAATGTAACATCACATTGGCTTTTGCCATTAGGCCAGTGAAGCGGCGCTGCCTTTCGCTATAAATGCTAATGGCTCTGTTGCTCATTGGTTTGACAGATCTGCCCATAAATACAGTGTGAGGTCTCGAGCGCAATGTTGCCCTCATTACGTTGCCTGGGTCTTCACAGTTGTGTTGGATCTAATGGGTCGAAGTGAAGTGTTGTTTAAGTGTTGTTACCTCGGATTAGGCACCAACTGCCTCTCTATCAATCCCTTTAATACGCCCCACTTGCCTTCTCGCCTTGTTGTTCACTTGAGGTTACGTAAACAAGCAGAAGTGAAGTCATTGAGGGTAGAGTCTGCTGTCGGGGATGTTACCCGGCAGGGGAGACATTGAGAGGTTCGGCCTTTGCTTGTGAATTCTCCAGATTGTAGAAGTCTCAACAACAGAATTCTTGAGTTGTGTTCACGTTCTTCTGCTGAGCTTTAGGGGCATCCGGGTGACCTGTTATTTATAATAATAATAATAATAATACATTTATTTTGGGGGGCGCCTTTCAAAACACCCAAGGACACCTTACAGGGTTACAGATTTACAATTTACATTTACAATTTTACCTTACAAATTAAAACAGTCGATTTAGTGAAGTATCAGCCGGGGTAAGACAAGACAAACAACAGGAAATTGACTACAAAAGGACACAGGGTACAGATTATAGAGGGCATCCTCATCAAACAAAAGACACAGAACGGACGGTGCCATCCCACAACAATCACTAAACTGAATGACAATGACAATAAATTATCCTTGAACTTCTTTGTGTTATCTTTGACATCACTGTGTTTCTTACAGCGATACAGAATGAAAGCCATGTTTGGGTCGCAACAGTCTAAACAAAAAAAACAAATTTATATTAAAGGTCACTTATTATACTGTTTTTCATCAATATATTATAGCTCTCAGATATATACAAAACATGTCTCTGAACTGTTTGGCTCGAAACACCAAACAGATCATTGCAGCATTACCCATAATCCCCTCTGTTTCAGCCCTGTTTGAAAAGTGCTGATTCTCTGTCTGTTACTTTAGATGAAAATAAGGAGCCACTCCCCACGAGTGAATCTTTTTTCCTGAAACTTTCAGAATCTCTTTACACAGGGGGGACACATGTTTATGTATAAAATACATGAAAAAGTGGATTTTGCACAATAGGTGGCCTTTAAAGATTGAATTAATCAATTGCATGTTATAATGGAAGGGTGTCCTTTATATACTGTATATAGTACTGTGATAATCAGGAAAACACTGGCATCAGTCATCACTCAAGACCCTTTCACACTGCTGTTGGTGTTTTGTTTGTTGTTACTTAATTTGATTAATTAAGCTGAACTGTGGAAAAGGATGTATGTGCAGATTTTGACACTATACTGGTCTGTCTTCACACTCGTAAGCTGAAGGGGGGAAGCTTTGAGATGTACATAAAGGCAGGATTGACATTTTTTTTTACAAAACTAGTTCATTACCCAAATGTGGTCCAACATGCAAGTTTGATGAGGAAACGTTATGCATTGAGTGCTCACACAATGAACGCTGAGAACACCGCAGAGTTTATGGTGAGTTGACTTTATCAATATTTTCATTTCAGAGATTTTGGATTTCTCAATCAGCGGAACGGAGTAGATATCATTTTTGAATGTGTTTTATGAGGGATCTTTAAATACAAGGATAAGAGTTAGGCTTGGGTCATGCATATTTTATAATTTTTTGTCTTGTATTTGTTGTTGGTATTTTCTTGAGGTTTTTGAAGTTGAATGTATTTAATGTCTAGTCGGGCATTGCAAATTAGCTAGGCTATAAATGTAGTGGAATCATTGGATAGTTATATTCTCAGCTCTACACAAATAAACATAACGCTGTTTATTGGGATTAATACTGAGTGTAAGTGTTACATATTATTATTGGTGATGAAAATGTTCCCAACTTCATTTAGATTTGTTTAAAGCCACCATCTACTCCACAGTTTCACCCTGATTAGTGGCAGGAAATTATGTTTTGCATTTTTACTCTCTCAGCTTCGCCATGGGCAACATTAAAGTTGCATCACATGTAATAAGTAGTGATTTCAAAGGGTTAACGTAATGTGTAGTTAAAGAAGGGAAAAAGGCATTGTGCCCACACTCCTTATCCTTTGAATCCTTGGATGGCACAGAGGAACACTATTGATCAGCAGCTTAAAGTTAAAGACGTCCATGCCTCATGCGTCATGCCAGGCCGTCTGTAACTGACAGCAACTGATCTGGGATTAGAAAGCTAAACTTCAGTAGCTGTGTGAGCCTGGTTCAGGATCGAGGTATGACAGGCAATTCAAGGGCAAGGGCTCTGATTGATAGGATCCCATCTCCCCTTTGACACATTATCAATCTTATATCAAACCAAATTGCCCTCTTCTCAATCTCCATTGAACCGTGTGTGTCTTTCACCGATTCTATCTGGAACACATGCCGACTGTTAAGTTGATCTTTGGGGGCATCACACAAAATATTCCTGGGACTTTTTTCTGTATCTGTACAAAGGGGACATTGTGAGCAAAGGGTCGGAAAAGCGCCAACGAGCAAGCTAACCTATTAGCAAACTTATAATCAAAAATACATCCGCAACATTTATTTTAAACAAGTGAATCTGAAGGATATTAGCTCTAATCAAGGACCGTCATGAGCATGGACCCAGATAACCTTATTGCAGAATTTGTTACAAGGTAGATTTAAAAAATATAATCTCTCAGGTGAAAGGCAATGTTACTTTAAAGTATAACCGAGATGAAAAGTTTAATGGTGGTTCTTTGAGGTTGTACCATGGATGTATTTATTATGGAAATGGGCTTCCCCAGTACCCGATTCCCAATGTAAGTCAATCGTAAAAACTCTCTCTGGGCCCTATGGTATCGGCCTGCTGCACTTCTTGGGGGTTTGGGCTGTACTTGTGACCAATCGTGGTTTGAGGCTAGAGCTAACATAACACTCTAGCAAGGTACATATGAAATGGAATTGGTTTTGTAGTTTTTTGTTCCATAAACTAAAAGTGACTACAACGTTATTGGTATAAGTCATCTGGGGACCATGCATGTCTCTTCAAAACAATTCACCTCAATTCAGGTGTTTACAAAGTCCATGTGTACACATCCCAAAATGTAAGGACATAATATATACAAAGTGTTCTGCAATAATAGCATCATGCATTGATGTTTGTCAAATCTCTTATAAGACCCTAACCCTGGGTTAGTAGTTTAATTTAGCAGCCAAGGTGTCAGAGGATCCATTTCTGTTATAGTATTTTCAGTAAATAGGTGTAAAAGCACCTCTGAGAAAATCAATGGGACAAATTTGACATATCCAAATAATATTTTCAAGGATAAAGCAGTACACCAGAAGAATTAGACCTTATTTATTATTGCTCTTATCACTTACAACTTTGCACGACCCTTAGCAAGGATGCCAGATGTTGAATAAATGCAGTGGAAGAGCACACGTCATCCTGCTGTGTGGTCTGTGCACACGAGAGATAGAATGGGCTGTACACAAACTTTTGTTGATTCCTAGAAACGTCCCAAACACAACTAAATAAAAGGAACATCCTTGCAGATACACACAGAGCCACACACTTCTGGTGGGCCACAAGTGATGATTGAAAGGGATTATTTCGGACTCTGTACATTTGTCTTTGGGAAAATGCTTCAAATTTTATCCTAATAAAATCAAGTTTGTTTGTTTTTGAATCCACTATCTTCAAACAATGTGTTTTCCTCCTTTATTTTAAACAATGCTACTGCTTTGTACTACTACTAGGTTTGGTCTTTGGATTCAGGCCATGATGTAAACAATTCAAAAAATTATCATTAACGAAGCGTTTTGACTGATCAACACATCCAATGTAAAGACACACCAGAGCAACACAACCTGTGCTGAGGTGATGTGAATCAGTAATTATCTGGAAGGAGTCGCATTGATCAGGTGTTGATTGGTGTTGATTGGTTCAGGGTTGCCAGAAAAAAAATACCTGTGAACCTGAGGTGTGAACACACATCTGTTGTATTTTTTTGCATGTTTTTGAAAAGATGCATTGTGAACAAGTTCTAATATGATTATGATTACTTAAGGGAAATCCAGAGCAGGTTTCAAGGACTTACAAGTCGTAGCCAGGGGGATGGATTTTGGGTGTGAACCCCTCCCTTAAAATTTCACACATCAAAATCTTCTGCATAAAGGAACACAGCAGTGTTGTTTTGCGTAGTACGTGTGATAAATGATTGTATTTGATCAAAATGGGATGTTTTAACCGTTGCCGTTTTTTAAATAGACATTATACTTTCTTTGCTCAGACTAATATCACTTTGCTAATAGGACTAGCACATTTCACTATGTATTGGATTCCGATGCTACGTTCTGTTTTGTCACAAATGTAAATAATACAGTTTATTGGATGCTGGAAGTTGGAAAAGGTAAATGGTTGGTGGAGCAAATGGGATATTCCTCTTGCATTTGGCAATCTCGAAAATATATTGCAATGTATTCATTCTGGGGCAAATTGATCTAAAATAAGACCTACATTTACAAGACTTTTATAGAATGACGGCAAGTGTAAAAAGACTGGTTGCACCATAGTATTTTAAAAGACATTTGCTTTACTGAGAGGCCATCCTTACCATAACACTACTTTAGAATCAATTAATTCAGGGAGAGGCTACCGTTACAAGAATGTTATAAGTCAGAGAACCGCAAAAATGCAAACCCTATCTTAAAACTTGATTTGGTTTGTCCTCTTTTGGCTACTGTAGAAACATGGCGGACATGCTTATAGAAGCAGCTCCCTATAGACATGAAGGGCTTATTCTAATTTAACATATACCCAACTGTTTTGATTAAGGTTATTATGCACTAATGAAAACATATTGACACATATTACATTCCATTTAATTTGATATATCCCTCCAAACACACTGGCTACTTGAAGCAATTAACTATTGTCTGCAAACTTAGATAATTAAATTAGAACAGCACTATAAATAAACCCACACGCCTTTGCATTAGAATTATTATTTGACCAATCTTTCTCATGTTTTACTATATATTTACAGGCTCTTTGGAGGATATTAAGATTACATTATTTTTTTCCAAGCACTCCCATTTCAATACTGCCTTTTGTCCAGCAAAAAACAAGAAATCCCTTTAAATCCCCATTGAGCGTTGTGTTTTAAATGTCATTCATCACATGTCAAAAGTAGTTTAGACATCTAAAAAGGTCATGACACACGCTTGTATTTCCCCCCCTTTTATTTCTTCTATTTACATGTTTTTACCCTCATGGGGAGAAGGTAAAGACAGCAGCACTGCGGTGTTCGAACAGCGGTGATTTCATGTGCTTTCACACCCACAGGAAATGACTTGACACATGCGTCCCGCTGCTTGATTGAATCAACTCCGTTTTTCTATTTTTTGTATTGATTCATGTAGCTGACCCATAAAGGTTAATAAAAGAGCTCTGATTCAAACATCTGATACTGACGTTGTGGAAAAAAAGCTCAGGTCTGCACTTTAACAGATTATTACAGAGCAGTGCACCGACCTACTGGGAATTGAGTTATCGTACACTGGAATTACATTTTACTGGTTTATCTCAAATAAAAATAATGACTACAGAAAACACCTTTACAACCACATGCTAAGATATTATTAAGGGAATACCAGTTTCGTACTTTTAGTAGTTTGTGGGGCAATCACACAGAGACTTCAAACAATTGATGAGAAAGCCAGATACTCCGGTTTAATTTCTGCCTGTTTCTTTTTTCTTTCAATGGAGAAATCCCATGGCTTTTTGTAGAAGGAGTCCTTGCAATGTTAGCTTCTAAAACACACCATCCCTGCACCACTCTATTGACTCAAACATAAAACAGTAAGAAAGATCTCTCCAATTGATTGACAGTGAACAGAAAACTTAACAAGCGTCTTTGGCTTCTTTTGTGTTGTGAAAAGGTACAATAAAATATGTATAATTCTAGGTGTTTTCTTGTTGTTTTCCACTGAAGACAGAATCATGTTACAGTTCTTTGGACTGTCATTCTTCATCTTCTGTGTGTCAGCTAGGACTTTAACAAAGGACCGGATATCTGCAGCACAGCATTATTCACTTACACCAGTGGTTCTCAAAGTGGGGGGCGCGAGAGACCAGGGGGGGAAATGGTTATTAAAAAAAAAAAATTCATATTTTGAAAAATTATTGATTGAAAATAATAAGATACAGTACTATTACGTCTGGGTCTCTGTGTTTCATTAAAGCTCGGCGTGTGTGTGTGTGTGTGTGTGTGTGTGTGTGTGTGTGTGTGTGTGTGTGTGTGTGTGTGGAACGATCCATTTTGTGTGTGTGCGCGAGCGAGAGAGAGAGAGCGCACCGGTACCGGAGATCGTTGTTGTTAGCTTCTGGTGCTAGCGAGCTACGATAATGGATATAAGGAGTTTTTTCAACAACAAAGTGGAGGAGAGTCCTCTCCTGTCAGACTGAGAGACTCAGTGAGCTAAAGGACTCTCTCAGTGTTATCTCAGTGGGTCTCAAATGTTTTGGTCACCATTAATGTAAACAATTATTTCCGAGGCACACGTTTATATGATCATTATAGTTATAAAAAAATAAGAGAATCAATTAAAAACAGGTATGAAATAATATGACATTAAAAAAAGAATAAAGTTTAAAAGGGGAGTGATTTGTAAAATATCCATAAAGAAATAGTAATTCTGTTCACAATTCTGTTTCAAATGGGTGTTGAGAGATGTATCCATAGATCTCTTAATTTTGCTCTCAAAGTGCACCAGATTGATGCTTTTAACTTCAATATTTAAAAATCGTCCCGGGGGAGCATGCCCCCAGACCCCCCTATGTGAGGTCCACACACCACCTATAAAAATAGCACTTTACCCCTGCTTACACCTATATGCTGTGAGGTGATATCGAGCCTTCATTGTAACAGTCGCGGGTACACTGTGTATATGTGTGGGGAGTGTTGCAGTAGAAAATTCCACTGTAGCGCCCGGTACATTAATGGGAAATCCTAAATGTTTGAGCACCCTCTATGAAACGTCAAGCTACCCCACAGCACCCCCAAAATAAATCTCTGGCGCCGCCACTGAGCCTGACTATTTGTGTTGGGTGGGCCCGACTTTTTTTTTCTCCAAAGGGGGGGCCTGACAGAAAAAGTTTGAGAACCACTGACTTACACAGTGTCTATGTGCAAGGTTTGATGTGTTGTATTGAAATAAAGTCTACATCTACGAAGAAGAGAGTTGCCCTCTGATACATTTAATAGAGTATTCACCTTTTGCAACAGCTATTTCATTAAACTGCACCTCCATAACAAGCTTTTGTCACAAAAGAAATGGCAACTTGTAGAAAAATACTGGTTGCGTGCAACTAGTGGAAAATCACAGGTTTAGAAGCAATTAAATTCTGTCATAGGTGCTAGTGCTGTTTGGCTTAATTGGGACTCAGTCATTAAAACGTTGAGAACTTCTACATTGTAAACTTACACAGGAATGGTGTTTTGTAAAATGAATGCAACACTAAGGGCACCAATGTGAATAATAATAATTTAAAAAAAAAGGTCTTCCCTTTGCTTTTTCTGACAGGACAAGTGAATTAGAGAGAATACATTTAAGCTGTTGCAGCTGACATACACATTGACTTCTGCTGGACTGACAAAATTGAACCCAGAGGACAACATTCAAATAGTGAAGCATGTCTTGTGAAGAATATACAACAAATTGCATTTGGAAATTGTGATGTTCAGCACCCGGAAGATGTGAAACCGTGTTAAGATCAAAACGCAACAAGGGATAATAGCTTTAATACCTTAAGTAAAACAATTATGGTTAGTACAGGAACAGTACAAAAGTTTCACCCGTGCATAATCTGAAAAAAAAAATCAAGGATAAATTAGGATCTGACAGAGTAAAAGCTCCAATTAATTTAATTGGCTGTTTGTTTCACACCTTTTCTCACATTTGCACAAAACTGAAGGTGGCTGAGTGTCAGAGTGTTACCTCTAAACGTGCTCAGCTTCACATTTGTCTAATTGGACACTCCCGGGGACCCTTGAATCCACGGCAGACGTGTTATTCTTCTTTGTCTTGTATAACTGTCTTTCACAGTAGCTATTATCATAAAGAATATGCCCTGGCTCTTCATGTTTCCTGCTCTTCGATCTCTCCGCTGTTTTATCGGCTGATAACTAATTAAGGAAATAGTTTGTGATGCACATGCTGAGGGATTTGATTGTTGCCTTTGTGGCGTTTTTTCACATTTCACCACAATGACATCTGACAAAACATATTACGAAATAAATTATAATTTCCTCTGATTTCCTATTCAGTGAACGCTGCCATTGTTTTTCTCACCCTTATGTTTTATTCAGCATCTGAGTATTAACTTTTGTGAAGATGAGGATTCTCCTTTTGTCTCCTGAGTGATAACATGAAGCAACGTAAAACAAAAGCGTATTTGTTTGCAGCATTTATGCGGTTAAAACATTTCACACAGAAGCATCAGTGTTTGAGTCAGCGCTCAGAGAGGAGTGACAATCCTCTTTGTGCTAAAATGTCACTGTAGATCAGGAGAAGAATGTCAGAGAAATTATGAGGGATGAAACATGTGTGCATATTATGTCTTAACACAGTGCTGTGGCATATGAGAAACCTGACAGAAGACTTGCCTCTGTCTGCATAAGCTAAAGTATTGTGGCCAGGAAAATGATTAAAATAGGACTTTTATAAGAGGACCATTAAGCAATTTGTAGGGAAAAATGTCTAAGCATAATTTCAATGCTTTGTGCTTTTGGTTGTCAAGGTGCTTTCAGAATGAACAAGAGGTACACTTATTCCTTGGTTTGACATGGGTCTTCAGATTTGAAAAGTAGTCTTCGTCACCAGTGTTAACTTCCCTATTGCGGTTGAAATTCTGAACCAACCAACCTAGGTAGTCTTTTTGCTATTTGAGTTTACCTGTAATTGGTGTTCTCCATAGTGTGCTTATCGTGTCATAAAGTTGATATAAAATATGCAATTACAAAGTCCAACTATTTAAAGTGAACATATGATTGGTCAATTTTAATTGGACTATAGCCGCGTTCACACCGCAGTACTTTTCCCACTTTAGTTCCGATATAGTTCCAAAATGTTGCATTCACACCAAAAAGAGCCGGAATTAAAATTAGTTCATCAGAACCTTTTTTACCCCCTTTTCAGTCCCTGCTAGTGAGGTACTTTCGTGGAAGAAAAAGTTTCCTATGTCTGATTGGCTGGGCGGATTGCAAACCACACCCCGTAAAACTCCCAAAAAGTTTTGTGAAGCCGCCATTTTATTATTATCCTCGCATTAGCATTATTAGCATTAGCATTAGCCCAGCGCAGAAACGCAGAGAGACTAACTTATGGCAACACAAAAGAAAACATGGGAGCGGTGGAGATGAGGAGGTGTCGGCGTTCTGGTGATTTACTCGGAAGGCTTCAGTAGAAGCTGCTGGGAGTCCCAGCAGCTTGGTGATTGGTGTCCCATTTTAACCAGTTTTTGGGTTGGCAGCTGCAACCTGTAGCTCCGCCTCTGAAAGATGGTGGTTTTAAAGGCTGCTGAAGAACCGTTCTGAAAATAACTTAGTGACCCTTCATGGGAAAATGATCCCACATGAACCTCAAGGGAGCATTTCAGCTCAATCACCAGCAAGGTGGAAAAGTCATGTATGCACCCGTTTCCAGAAACCAGGACCAGTTGAAACCACAAACCACTCGCCAAGTCTTCTGTGGTGATGAAGAGGAGGGGTAGGAGAGCTGTGGTGACCTCATGAACAGAAAAACCTGTTGTCCCTGTCCAGCAACACCTCATGAACTCGGGTCCACATCCTGCTGGTGTTGGCCCGCTCTCCTCCTCCACTGGGTCGTCTCCCAACCCAAAGAGTCTGCTCCATTTCCGTCAGCCATGGCGGGCAGTTTACATGACTAATGACGAGGAGCTGCTGTATCCCTCATAACAATGTGTTAGAGGCTCGGAAATTACTTAAATCTCTTATTACTCACATAAAAGCAGGAAATGGAGTTGCAATTACCTACATGCGCCTCAGGATATGCGGAAGAAGAAAGCCGTGGGGCTGTGATCTCTCTGCACTTAGTGCTGTGGGGGAAGAAAAATATTTGGATGAAATGTGGTGCATGTGAAGGAAACAAGAGCTTTTTACCTTTTAAAAGTGACATTCTCTTTTCTCATTTCAGTGCAACAACTCAAACGGACTCTGTTGGTGCATGAGTGGACATAATGTGAATTTCCCCCTCAGTGTTTACCTCGTCCGCAGCCACTTGGACTGGAAACGGCGGCACGGCTATTTATGCAATTCATCAACATGTCAAACCGTGTGCACGCAGTTTTCTTTATGGAAATGGATGTTTGCCCGCTTTTGGTATTCTGTGAGTGCGTGAACACATGTCCGGAGTCCTCTTCGGCTTTGACAGTCTAATGAAAATAAAACAGCGCTGTCACACAAACATGCCGTTGCCCTCTGTGGCCCTGAGATAGTTCCGCAACGCGATCGTAAATCACCATCGGAGTAGAAGATGCAACGTGTTATTATCTCCCTCGATGTAGCCATGCACGGCCACGGATGTTACTTTATAATTCCGCCCAGCACAGCCACAGTGAATTTATTCCATTATGTTGCCACGAGCGTGCATGTTTTAGCTGTGTGCACGTGCATGCTTTTAAGGTCTGGGTTTATCAGCTCTTCTGCCTGAGTCTCTCTCAGACCGGAGATAAAGCTCGGGGCCCTCCGGGCTCAAAGCCTCGTCTTCCACAGCACGCAGGCTGGTTGTCATTCAGGCACAGCGGCCGCAGAGACGGATGAGGCATGCAGGGTAAGATTAATAGCAAGAAACATGGCTAAGTGACAGGAAATTGCACATGTATGAGTGTTGTGTTCATGCATTTTCAAGTGCGAATGTCTACGTGCGCTTTGCGATTCAGTTTCTCCAAAAGATTGTTGTTTGAGGAGATTAGAGAGGAGAGAAAAAGGAGGGTTTTCAGGTATTCTTAGGGATTTGCGCCCGGCTCTGTCGCCCAGCATTTCTCTAATTCTTCATTCACGGTTGCTCTCCAGGCCGATGAATGTCACTCTATCCTTAAAGCCCGCTCCACACTCATATAATCAAGGATATTTCCACCTTTGAAAAGTCCTTGTGAAGTTCTTATTACTTGGACCGCTGCTTTTTCAGTTATTATTTTTAGGCTGATGTTTTTATCCAGGACACTCTTGTCCATGCTGTCTGATGTGTAAGAGATTAATATCGTTTTTGAGTTTCAATCAGCAGCTACATTAAAATGTGGACCTTTAATCCAGTTTCAGAGGTGAGAGTAGCTTTTAAAAAAAAAAACATGTCCTCCAGTAAGAATAGCTATTCATTAAACTGACTACTTGAGTACGAGGATATCTGCTGCGCTTTCTGTGCTGAGCCACATCAACACCAACATACTTAACTCTATAACAGTAGGCCTACATGACGACAATACTTATTATACCCCAAACCAAGAGATTGAACTAAACCTAACCACTTAGTTGTGTTGCCTTAACCATAGTTACGCCAACAGGTACCGTGATAACCATGATAAAGAAATAAAATGCATCGATGAATACGCCTTTAAATCAGGGAATTTTTTGGGCCTGCTGTGCTTCTCATTTTGAATCCTTCCTCTAACTTTCAGTGTCTGAGTAGCTTCAATAGAGGTGCGTGTATTCCAGTACCTTTCCCAAGGGCAGCTCAACTATTCACTTTGCCCACCCACATTCTTTTCCTAGAGATTCATGTGTGTGTGCTTGTGTGCATGTGTGTGTTACCTCACATAAGTGACCAGCTCCTGAGCTCTTGCTGGTAGAGATCCGGTCCCCTAGGGTCAGGTTATAATAAGGTAACACTCCTTTTCTCTGTCTTTTCCCCTTCAGTAATTCCTTCTGATGTCACCCAGCCTTTCCCCTCACTGCCACTATCCCTCCATCTTGCCTGGAGAACCTGCGGCACCGGGCATTCGCGGGGAATGTCAAAGAGGGACCCATGTGTCACCCTCAGCTGCAGGGGGGGGCCTACGATGGGGAGGAGAGTGCAGGAGAGTGCTTTCCTAATGACAATGCGCCTCAAATCTGGCCGTCGAACAAAGACGGCAGGACGCTTCTCCTTTCTCCGCTGCCAGAAAATACAGAACGCAGTTCTTACAGTATTTGAATAACTCCCCATGCTTTTAAACTTTAAAGATTGTGCAGAAAGCCAGATGTTTGCCAAAGGCTTTTCGTCTAACCTGGAAATCTGTGAATGTTGCATGTGAAATAAGCTCACCATGATTTCATTTTTTATTTTCTTATTTAAAAATGACCTTAAGGCAGTGAAACATAGTGACATGCAAGGGAGCACAAAATGCAAATCAGTAAAGCAGATCATTTCCCAGGCATGAACACTTCTTCTTTTAAAAATAGCGTTTTTGCCAACATGTACTCTAACTATTGAGTGCTGTACAGTTAAAGCATAGTTTAATTTGGGCTGTACATGTATGGCAGGGATAGCAGCAGTGGACACATTGATTTTTGGACAGAACAACATCCCAATCCATTTACTAGAAAACTGTTCAAAAGGCACCGTGTGGCTTTGAGAGCTGCACAAGCACCTGTGTCAGGATAAAGTAAGAAGAGCAAAGGCCACAAGAGGAGTCAGAAATTGGCTCCATACCGTGACAATTCTTGGCCACACCTGGTCCCACTTTTCACACCCACAACTAAAAAAAAGGCAACATGATGAATAGACAGCATGCAGGCATAGCAGCTGCAAATAAGGCTCGAGTCCCCACTGTGAGGATCGAGCCCTGTGTCACATTCAGGATATGTTCTTTTGTTACATTATGTTTTTCACTTAAGCCCCTTTCAGACAAGCATCCTTTTATATAATAGTGACTCTGTGATCCAAAAATGAGGCCAACATGTTCCATCGCAGTCAGAATTAGGTAAAAGTGACAGCTGACATCTTGCTCAGACCAGTGACTGAAGTGGACATGTGACGCCAACAATTGATAAGTGATCCACCATTATAAATCCTCAAGTTTGGAAGTTTGTCCATCGCCATCTTGTTTTTTTGGCGATAGAATTGACTGTATTCGGACGAAAGACATACATTTTGTAAGCAACCAACGATTAACCTTCAGGAATGGAAAAACAACTGTAAAAGAGTAAAAGTTATTAGACTAAAACACAAGCAACAACTAGTTATCTACCTGTCAATCACAAAGTAGCCAAGTTTTACAAACATACCCTGCCTATTTGACTCCTAGTCTGATTATAATATACTAAATTAACATCATTCTGTTATAAAGAAGACTCGAAACTAGTTTGTTAGACTTTCAGTTCATGTTTACAATGTTCACTTGGGTAACAAATCAAGTGAGACATTTTTTCATAGACTTCTATACAATCCACTCTCCTTTTTTTAGATTCACCGCCTCCTGGCTATTAGAAGAAATTCAGGTTTGAGGCACTTCCTCATTGGATATACTTTTTTCAGGCCTTCAAGTTGGTGCTCAGGCCTGTAGCATTTCTGTATCACTTGCATTTTTTGGGCACTCTCCTTAATGACATTTGATAGAAAGCTTGTGCTGGGACCACAGAGAGCTGTTTTTGGATGAAATATTCTTTAAGATAAAAAAAAAAACCCCACTGGAAGTAAAGAAAGCACATTAGCCACTTCTAACTTGTGGCTGTTGGCTAGTAGCTCGATTTGTGTAACATTGTGCTAGTCACTTCCAAAAATGTACATGACTTTGTGCCAAACACCTTTCATATGTGTCTTGTATCTGTTATATTAAAGGTAAGGGATACACAAAAGAGATATCCCAGAAACCACAACAATGATCTCCAAATATCATACAATGAGGTTTTGTCACTTCTTCAAGGAATTTTATTTTAAAATCATAATAAGTACTGCTTTTCTGCAGCTGTGACTTTTATACTTCCACTCATGTTACCAGCAGCAATAGTGGCTACTGCCTGAGATCGAATGCTGTGGTTTTATTAAATGTGCCAACTGCTAGGACTGTCTTAGGGAAGACAGCTTTTAGATGCGCAGCTCCTCTGTCTTGGAATAGTCTGCAAATTAAATGGAAACTGAACAATCCGGTGCCACTAAATGTTTTTAAAGCTCGGTTGGATGCTACTCAATCGGAAGCTATTGGTACCTGTTCATGTGGATGATTATGTAAATGATGCTGGATGATGTCCTTTTGTTGTTCTATTTATGTGTTTATGTTTTACGTGGAACTACTTGAGCAGGTCTCCCTTGGAAAATATATCAATGATCTCAATGGGATTTATCTGTATAAATAAAGGTTTGAAATGAAATGAAATGAAGCAGTGTAAAGATTAGCCGTAATGACATTTGCTAAATGTGAACAATAATGTGATAAGCAAGCAAAGTCACACCGCAAACAAACTACGATTGTCAGCATGTCACTTTTTGTTTTATCCCCAGGCTTGAATTTGAACTGTATTTACAATTTTCTTGTCATACATACCACGTCTCTCAATTTCTCTCATGTACTGTAGAGGCAGCAACAGACACTTGTGGGGTTATTTCAGTCCAACAGATGACTTTTATTAGCAACCCATTGACTGCCAAAATCCCCACACACTATGATGACCACCAGCTTTTCAAACAAACAGATTTCTGTCCCTGTTAGATACAACATGTGAGTCCTATCATGGATTGAAGAGGACACAGATTTTGCTCCGTCATAGGGACCTGCCATGAACTAACCCTTATCTCAATACGAGTCATTACTCAACAATGCACAATCAAAATGATTAATGATTCCATCAATCCCTGTCCAGGCCTGAAAATAGAGAATCCAATCGAACAGTGTATGGTGTGTTACGTCTCCAAGTGTTGTCTTTGAAGTGAGAAAAAAACTTTCAGAAAGGGTAGAATTTATTTATAAAGCTCTCTCATCCTCTCTTTGCACATACCAGAAAATGATACACACATAATGGCCAAAGAATGAGCTGTAATACACATTAGCATTCAAGCTTATGTGTCCTTTCTTATCTTTAGGCATGGGAACATCTGGTCTTGCCCATTGGCCCAATCTAGCTAACAAACATTCAGTGGGCAAATATGCACTTGCTTGATGGCTAATGAGCTTGTCAGCTGTAACATATCGAACAGCTTACAATCTTTTCAAAATGTGTCAGATCAAATTATGACTGCAGTTTTTCGCTTTAGCCTGGTTAGTCTCAGTTGTGCTGTATTCTGACAAATGTTGGTAAGCATGCTAATAAGCTAAATAGTGAACATACTAAACATGGTAAACACTAGCATTGTAATTGTGAGGATGGTGTACACTACTATTCATTTAGCCATAACTTTTAAGCATTCAAAACATGTTCCAAACTTTTATCCATCTTCCAAAAAATATGACCGAAGTTTGACTGCAAGAGTACAGATAGCTGTTGAAAATGAAGACTGTCCTGGAATAAATGACTGAATAACCTTTTAATCAACCAACTTGTATCCTTTCTTTGTTTTCATCCCAACTCCAAAGTAAAAGACATTAAATGTAATTGCCACTATTAGTTTTTAGGAACTGCCTGGTCATTTGTTGAGCTCACACGTAGAACAGTCCACAGCTGGGCAACAGACGCTAAAATACAGAACCATAGCATTCTGTGTTGACTACTTCTCTGTGGAAAATATATCAGAGCAACTACAGAGGTTCAAAGGCTGGCTAAACATTAGCATATTAAGCTTGATTTGTGTGGTTTTAAAGAGTTTTGAAAGTGCCCCCCTGTCCTTAATTGAAATGATGCCTTAAATCTGATACCCCCCAAGAGGTCCCTTTAACTCTTTGGAGGTACACAAGCACAGGCCCCTTACCTCGCCTCATGTGCAGTCTGTCTTCGAGGGCAGTCTACCTTTGAAGAGAAATAAAGCAGTACAAAAAAAATCTCACTGACCCCCTCCCTTGTCTGCCGTTTTCTGCCCTCCACAAGGTGGATGGGTAATATGAAATACAAAAAGAAGCAAGTCTTTCAAAAATACTAAAGTTCAAGGTGAGGGGGTTCACAGTTGTATGGTTGCCAAAAAACATTTCTTTGCATATTAATATACATTTTCGATTTGCATTATGCATTGTAGCTGACAGCAACAGAATGTGGACATCTGAGGACATAGAAAAGCACACACTAGCTCTTGTATTACAAGGTGAGTCTGTTTCCTTAAGAGAATGCCGTATTACAGCCTTTTGAAGCCTTTATGTTGCTAGCTCAGATCAAGTTTCTCCTTCAGTGTGAAAGTTCACCTTTGACCTTGGAAACGAGTTTGACTGACAATAAATGAATGCATTGCCATCAGAATAACTTCATCACTAAAAATAAATCGCAGAACTGTTTCAACGAGGACCAGGAATGATCTAAATGTAGTCATATTTCTGCTAATGCAAGCTAACTCATGCTAAGTTGATTCTGCAAACCCTCTTTGTGAAAATTGGCCCAGAAAATATACAAAAGCAAGGCGGAAATTAGTATCAAAAGACCATCGCACGTCACAAACATTTTCCATTCTTTTTTGCGATTTGTTGACATTTACGTCAATAATTTGTTGCCTGGTTGTAACTGTACGATGGGTGAAGTCAAGTTAAGCATGGGTGTTCTGCAGGGGATAGCACAGGGGTAGGGTGGCCAACCGTCCCGTATTAGCCGGGACGCCCCGTATTTCAGCCAAAAGGGGCGTGTCCCGTACGGGACTTTGTTTGTCCCGGACTCCCGTGTAAAGGGACAAATAAAAAATATGTTTCTGTTTGCGCGCAATGCAGTGTGTCTGGCTGCATGCTTGTGTGTTTGTGTGCTGTATTTGAAGGGCGCTAGGACCGCTCAGTTGACAGGGCAGGCACAATGCTCGCACGAGTGTGTGTGGTGTGTGTGTGTGTGTGTGTGTGTGTGTGTGTGTGTGTGTGTGTGTGTGTGTGTGTGTGTGTGTGTGTGTGTGTGTGTGTGTGTGTGTGTGTGTGTGTGTGAGTGAGTGAGTGAGTGTGTGTGTGTGTGCGTGCGTGTGTGTGTGCGTGTGAGATTTTCTCCGGTGGGCGCGGCATCATTGTTTGTGTGGCATGTCAGCCTGTTGAGGGGATACATGAGCATCTGCCAATAGAGGTTCAGTGGTTGGACCCCCAGTCAATGCAGTCAACATGTTGAAGTGTCCAAAATTGCAGGCAGGTAGTCTACGGTTTTGAAGAGTATGTAGGTTGCTTTGGATACAATTTTCAGCTAAATAATGTAATGGGTGTACACCAGGGGTGCCCAACCTTTTTTGAACCGAGAGCTACTTTTAAAGTTGCCAATCTGCCGAGATCTACCAGTCCAAGTAGAGAGGCGTAGCCATTACTGACAGCCTACTACCAGGTAAATACACACTTCTACTTGTATACAACTGACCTTGTACGATTAATACTTCATAAAATACTGCAGATCCTTTATCTTACCTCTTTCTAATCTACACACATACAAGTATTTAACTGAATTGACACTACAGTGTTGTTGATACAGAGTTGGAGTTTATTCACACGTCACTACAGTGGGTAATGTTTTCAAGAAACATTGAACAGTGCTGCCACATATGACATAAGAGAAAAAGAAAAGACTCTGAACCCTTTCTTTGCCATTATATAAAAATAGTGTTGCTCCAAAAGTATAAATTAGGCTTACTAATAAGACAACTCAGATCTGAAGCTACTCAGGAATCTGCTGCCAAAGTGCAATACAAAAGACAACATTAATAGAATCAAACCCTTTTTTTGTTGCATTTTAGTAGATTATAAAAAGAAATGCCTTTAAAATAGGATGCAAGCAACACTAGTTTCTTAACCTGAATTGATAATAGACTAGAATCAATTTAAGTTTGCATTCTTATACCATTTTGTACAATAATTATAATGAATAAGTTCAAACAAACTAAAACTTACAGCTGATTAATAACGGTATCTAACTTGAGTTTTTATTATATCAAAAACCTGTTGAAATGCTACTGTTATTTTTACTCTCCCCAAAAAGCGCGTCGGCAGCCTCCAGGAATGCTTCTTTCACAACTTCGCCATCTTTGAAAGACTTCATGTGTTTCGCAAGAACGTGACTGACACGATAAGATGCTATGGTAGCAGCCTTGCTCTTGTTGTTGGGCCTGGTGAAAATGGACTGCTGTGCATTTAGCTGTCCTCTCAGGCTCCTCCCCTTTTGGAGCGTAGGGCAGAATTAGGAGGGAATTTGTGCACTGTTTTGAAATTCTGCTCCTAAATTACCCTTTTCGATAAAGCCACGCTCGCCTTGCAGATGAGACAGATGGACTTTGAATTGGAATAGATACAAAAATGATCATCCTCCCACTCGGAGTGAAAATTATATATTTTGGGCTTTTTTGCTTCTGCCATAATTGTGGTCTTGTGTGTGTGCGGACTGTCACTCCTGTTGACACGGACAACGTCAGCGCACTGCCCACCAGCCACGCCCCAATCACAAAGCTTTGATGAGTTCAAGTGCATTATTCTGGCACAGGAAGATTATGTTATAGGACATTAACGATAAAACTGAATATTGTTGTTCTATTTTTAGACACATCTCGCGATCGACTGGTTGGGCACCCCTGGTGTACACTAAAGGAAATGGAGATTACATTTTTCCATTGTTGTGTTCTGCTTCCTCTGGGAGATACGACCAGTGGCGGTTCTAGACCAATTTGACTGGGGGGGGGGCCACTGGGGGGCCAGTTATTTTCTGAGGGGAGCACACTAAATGCAGGACGAAAAAAGAGAACTAGACAGTATGAAGTAATTGCGCATAAGAAAACAATGCAATACAGTTATTGGTATTTGTTTCAGTACACTTATTTATTTCAGATAGATCTTATAGTTATTACTGTTAGCTTCAGCTTAAGTTATTGTGCAATGTTTGCACTCACACCATATTTATATAAAGATAAAGGCAATGAACAGTTACATCTCTACTTTACATAAGGGTGTCTGCACAATCTCACATTACAGCAACAAAATCCTGCGTTTTTTGGCAAACCGAGTACCAGAAAAGATACATTTAAAAAAATAAAAAAAAGAGAAGACTTTTCATTGTTAGGGGGGCCACAGGGGGGTCAGAAGTCAGTGTTAGGGGGGCACTGCCCCCCCCCCCTGCCCCCCATAGAACCGCTCCTGGATACGACTCATTGATTTCAATAGCCGCGCCAGGCTTAATGTTTGAGATAAGGTTGTATTGATTCAAATCGTCTGAACGTGGCTTGAGCTGTGAGGAATTATAGGTAAGGTATCGATGCAGGGTTTTTTATGGATCATAAATGCTTCATTTTAGCAGACAATAGGATTACAACGTGCATTTTTCAAACCCTGACAGCACGACCAGACCTATGGAGGTCATATGTCCCTTCAGTACTTCATATCAGCAAATTAACTTCTATGTAGCCTGTTAACTAGCCCCACATAAATGAACTAAACTAGTCTTGACCTGCTGGGGTGTTTCATGAAATATAATACTTCAATTAACTGGTTAAGTGCTTCAAATGCTGGAAATAAAAATGTCTCTGCAAATGCTCAGTCTTTCACTAATCTACCAGAAAGGACTGGAATTGATGACTAAAGCCATTTCATTTATTAACATAGCCCAAGGCTTCATCAACGATCATAGCCTGTTTGAAAGGAACACTTAATGTAAACTGATTTGAGTTTTTTTTATTGTAAATATAGGCAATTAGCAAATTATCTGAAAATAACCATATCATCACGATGAAACTTGAGGAGACCGTTTTAATGCATATATTTCCGACTGACTCCTCTAGGGGTTTGCGCGGTTCAATTGCACACGCATGTGGTTTTGCTTTTGATGTAGATATTGATTCACTGGTATTGAGTGGTCGGTTAAGATGCATCTTAAGTGCATCAAATTGAATTCCTGGTTGAGATCAAATCAGTGTCAGGAGGAGATAGATACACCTCCCAGCAGCAGCGTTTAGGCTCCCTCAGGACCGTGGTATATATCCACCTGTACATCAAGATAAACTCCCTCACCTCCACATATCTATGTGTAATTGCTCCGGCTAAGGAAGATGACAACTGACGTGTACAACATTAATGTCAGCAGGTACAGCACGATGACCTTTCCGAGGAAGAGGGAGTATTATTCACGTACACATCATGGAATCGTAAAAGGCAAGGTACTTTAACAAAGGACCACTGAGTATGTCTGAGAATTCCCAGATGTTAGTATAAAAGGTTATTGGATACAGAGCAAAGCGAATATAGCAAGAACATTACGAACACAATTCTGAGCTATATTGCTCGGTTCTCATTGTTTGATTTAGGTATTATAGGGTTGTATGTGGGACAATAGTGCAGTATTGAGCCTCTTCTCAAGGTTCTGCTTGCATATTGCATTTCCATTTAATTGAATTGGTTATTTCTAAATTAATGAGCTACCCTGTCCAAAGTGATACAGTCCTAACTTCACCTGTTGTTCATGATCTGTTGAGTGTAAGTGGTCAACATTGCTACATTAGCATCCATGTAAAGCTGCATTCACATGCTAAAGGTTTAAGTTAGCATGCCAACATGTGCACATTAAAAACATGCTGTTCAGTTCCCAGGGATCTTAGAAGCAGACGGAGAGAAAAGACCTCCGCCAACATATTTCCCTAAGTGAAATACAATGATTGAATCTGCCCCATGATTTAAACCGGTTCCAAGATTGAAAAAGATCAAGTACGCCCCACGCTACACCCTTGTGCCAAGTTTCCGTTTTTTCATAATCCTGCTGACAAACAAACAAACTGAACCAAAAACATTACCTCCTAAGCGGATTTAATAAGGCTCTAACTGTATAAAATGTGAAGACCATAAATAAAGCAGATGTTTTTTTCTTTCTGCAAAGCTACTTTTCCATTTGCAATTCCAAGACTCCATCTGTCTCATCTGTAATGAGCCTCCGCAGGACAATAAAATCAAAGTACAATGAGCACAACCTTTCTCTCGTAATTAATTTTACTGTCTATGAGGCTTGAAGAAGGGGAAAAAAGTGGAAACGAGCATCTTGTGCGCATTTATATTGTCAAGGACCACCGCAGGATTACGACTTCTTTTCCCAGAGAGCCACTCTAGCTGCATGAAGCACTGCAACAAAGAACACTCTTCAAACCGTATGTTGTCGTGCTTTGTGGCGTCGCTGAATCTCTCAGTGGGGACAGCCTTGCTCATGGATTACCTGGCAGATAATGGGCTTTACCCGAGTGTAATTAGATTGACATTTCATGCTAATAGCCCCTGTAATCGCTTGCTGAAGTGAATTCTAATATTCAGGGTGGGATCATTTACAAGTGTGCTGCCGGCCTACATATGTTATATTTATACGCCTTGAGAAGATTATGTACCGATGTCTTTTTAATATATCGTTGACGGCGTATATCTGCTATGTTCTGCTCAAGTGAATTAGCTGGTCTAAGAGCCTGGCATGAAAGGAAGAGGACATTAGACAGCAGTCGGAGGAACATCTATGTGGCCATTAAAAAATTCATCATCTTCTTCTTTCTTCTAATGAATTTGGAGGCTGTTTTTTAGCATCTCTAGCTTCGCTGGATGCACCCTCTCCATAGTTTATTAGCCAATTCTTCTCCATCTCATGCCTTCACATCCTCCTGTGTCTTCCCTCCACCTGTTACAAGCATCCTCTTCATATTAAGTTAAACCACGTTGCAATAAAACACGAATGAAGGAAAACAAGATGTGTCAAGAACTTCCTGAGTGTTTATAAGGTCAGTGTTTGAGGAACAAAACGGGTGCCAGCTGCTCCTCTCAACAAGCAGCTAAGCCTTTTATATAAGATGGTGTGACAGTACATCAGACGGGAAATGTATTACTGTTACACATACGTCTAATTCTAGGATAACTCAAGTAGAGTGGGAAATGGATATACATTACAAGGAAAGAGGAAACCTCAGTACCTAGTCAAGGGTAAGCATGCTTCAGCTTAAACAGAAGTGATGTCAAAGCACGTCAAGTATTGGTCTGCTATGATAACATTGAGAAATACTGACCTTAAAGAGCATGTGTAGCCTTGGGGTTACTTGCACTGCATCAAGCAAGTGACGTTTGCAACTGGTGAAATTGCAGGCGACCTTCCAAGTTCTCAATATATCTCAAGATCATGCAAACATTGATCTTTAAGGCTTCAAGCAATGCTATGGTTTATGTGTTGCGACGACACTGAAATGTGAGTGATTGCTTGAACCAACAGGGCAGATAGTATCGATGCTGCAATAATATCAGTTATATTATAACTGGAGAGTATGTCTACATTGAACAAAGCACAGAGAATGTTCATTGACAAATGGTTCATCCAAACACCTAACCAGTATTTTTTGAGATGCGGTTTCCAACAATGGCTTATCAGATGCATTTTTGTGAACAAACTATCCAAGGTGTCAGGTTAGGTTACAGTACGTTTCGGCACCAGCATAAACAAACAAGGATGATTGCAATAACAGGCTGTTCTCCAAGAGTTTACATGAGGAATGTAACATATTATAAGAATGATGTTATTCCAGTACATTTCTCTGAATAACTTATGTGATGTTTTAACATGTTGGTATAGGGTGCTAAAAGGCTGACAATAGCATGTTCAGTTGAGGATGTTGGTCGTGGTTTAAGATTACAGGTAATCTAACCCCTTACACAAAAGTCAAAGGATCAGCTGAGAGGAGCATGCATGTCTGAACCAAATCCAGCCATCCATTCAACAGTTCAATAAATATCAAAAACCAAAAATGTAAACCCCATGGCGGCGCAACAGGAAGTCCCCGATGTCAGTACGATTCGTCCTCTGGGGAACATGAATGTCCGCACAAAATGTAATTGCAATCCAAAACGGTTTTTGGAGTTTCAGTGGCGAACCGCTAGACCAATGTTACAGCCAATGAAACTCAACACTTCCTGCAAATGTTTGAAAATAAAAACCTACCAGATACAGGGGGGGTCATGTCTCATGACTTGAACTGTTCGAGGGCTTTCAACGTGAAACATCTGTGAAGGAAGCTTTAACTTTTCAAATCGAGAAAAACTGTATTTTTTCGTCAGAGGAGAGAAACTGCTGAAGGGCCAGTGTGTTTTTGTGTACTGATGGAAATGAGTGCTGTGGCACGGTACATTAGGCTGAATTTGAAGGTTTTAGTTAGCATTAAAAGCATTAAGCAGATAAGAAAACTAAACAGGCCTTTTTACTGGAACATAATAAAACAAGGGATACTGGAAGTTATTGGTATATCTTCTTGGCACTCTTGATTTCCCTAGAAATCCTTTAAGATGCTGATAAGCTGCTTGTGTTTCCTGTTTGAGTTTATGCATCAAAGCTCATTTCTGTTAATGAAGCCACATTGACTAAGTCCGTAGCTTTGGACCAGATGATCACATCTTTACTACATGTTGTAAAATGTACATCTGGATTTTATGTGCTACTCAACTGCAGTGAGAGCAACCGGTAAAGCTTTTTATTTTACCATTAGGGAAGGAAATGCACCTTATCTCTCTTAAAGCAACATTTAATTGTATTATTGGAAATTGCATTCATATAAAGACATGAGTGACATGAAGATAAAAAGCCATGTTTCTATAGAGTTGTTTTGGGAGAGGTAAGGGGGCTGGAAATAAAAAAGGGGTACAAAGAAGAGGAGGTGTGAACCACCAGTGTCAGCAGAGGAAGTCGTTTATTCATACGATCTTGTGCTGCTTGCCCAAGTGTGGAATAATGGGTAATTCCCACAGTAAAGGCATTCAGAGGTGGGCTCGCAGATCATCACTTCCACATGGCTGGACACAATGAATGAGACAGGGTGTGATAAAGTTGGCGGGACAGTGGAAGTATGGTGGGAGAGGAAGAAAGAAAAGGGTTGGTTAAAACATTCTACATACACACAATCACCTGCCACAGGAACACCTAATCTCTATACACTGATGACATGCACATGAATGCAGAATCCTTAAGCAATGGGACAAGAAATCAGTAGATGAAGGGTTCAGGTTTCCATTAACAGTCCGACAAAATGTTCTTTGTGCAGCTAAAACAGGCGGCATTTGCAATATCAGAACCAATTGGCTATTTAAAAATGTTTAAAATCTTTTCCACAGTTCACTTCAAGATGTCATAGATCACTTTTCAAGGACCAATTTCCCTTCTCACCAAGTGCGTCTGGGTTTGGTTTAACCGGACTAAACAAGGCTGGTCTGAACCCATGCCTATACTGTACGGACCAAATATATCGAAAGAAAAAAGGGGGAATAAACAGGCAAGCCATGAACAAACTAGTAAACATATCTGTACAGTGCCTGCGACCTGTTTTCGTGATGAAACAATTTGAGTGACAGATTTCCCTGAAAAGCCCATTAGTTGCAACAAAAACAATCCAATACCAAATTTAACAATGTTGGTAAGGTTCGTAAAATGCAGTGACATTCAGGTATTAAACTGCTTTCTGAGATTTGCCGCAGCACAAATCCCTCCTTGAAGCAATAGCTTGGTAATGTAGAGAGCCGAGGACAAAAACAGGAGAGTCAATTGTTCATGCTGAGAATGACCAGGCCATTTCTCTCCATCCATGGATACGCATCAATCGTGTACTTCACAAGCATAATGCCCCGCAGGTCTGGAAACACACACTCTCTCCAGGCGATGATGCTACACTTCTTCGCTGAGTCACGCACACGACATCCTGAATGGACCACACACACACATACACACATCACGTGGCCTCTCACATTTCACCCTGTATGCTGTGTCCTGCTGAGGCCTCTGTCAGCCGTGACTGACAGGGTGACAGGGGGACGCTGTTATGAGTCATGCCTGGGCTGGTGGCCTCACAGCTGGGTACCTCCCGCACCACACCTGGGTACCCCGGCTGCCAGATACACCAGCCAATCCTGGTCAAAAGAGACAGAGGGACGAGCATCAGTCACACAGAGAGGTTTAGATTCAAATAGATTATTCAAGATGGAAGAAGGACGCTGAATATGGATGTGTGACAGACAGTCAGGCTTAAGCAGTTCGTAGGGTGAGACCTGCGTAATAAGGGCCGATCAGCAGGCAGCGGTTGTGCAGAAACAAACCAAAGACAGAAAAAGGACACCATTTAAAAGTTTGTTTGAAGAGGGAGTTTAGTTCTAAGCCGCAGAGCTTTTTGGTGAAGATTGTAGGATTAAAGGAATGTTCTGTAAATCTAGTCCGTGAGTTTAAGAATCAAAGCATTACTGCTACAGCCCTCAGTAGATGAAAAGTGACCAGTAAGAGTTCTTTATATGATGTTCAGAGATTCATGTGTCACCTGACTCTTTCTCAAGGTGCAGGAACTTTTTCTGGGACCTTTCTCTGATCTTAGGAACTTTCTAAATGTTTGCCTGCAGGAACCTCGAGCAGGATTTTGTCATGAACACTATGCAGCTGCTGGCCAGACATTATGTATACCAATGGGTGAAAAGTATCCAAATACAATCGTGTCTCCTTTATTCTAAATGTCGACTTGGGGATGAAACATGAACCATCAGGGTGGAGTCTGCAATAATAGATGTAGTAGCTGTAGATACAGTGGGGCAAAAAGGTATTTAGTCAGCCACCAATTGTGCAAGTTCTCCCACTTAAAAAGATGAGAGACGCCTGTAATTTTCATCCTAGGTACACTTCAACTATGAGAGACAGAATGTGGGGAAAGAAGGGAGCAATTATTAGAAAATGGAAGACATACAAGACCACTGATAATCTCCCTCGATCTGGGGCTCCACGCAAGATCTCACCCCGTGGGGTCAAAATGATCACAAGAACGGTGAGCAGAAATCCCAGAACCACACGGGGGGACCTAGTCAATGACCTGCAGAGAGCTGGGACCAAAGTAACAAAGGCTACCATCAGTAACACACTACGCCGCCAGCCAGGGACTCAAATCCTGCAGTGCCAGACGTGTCCCCCTGCTTAAGCCAGTACATGTCCAGGCCCGTCTGAAGTTTGCTAGAGAGCATTTAGATGATCCAGAAGAGGATTGGGAGAATGTCATATGGTCAGATGAAACCAAAATAGAACTTTTTGGTAAAAACTCAACTAGATGTGTTTGGAGGAGAAAGAATGCTGAGTTGCATCCAAAGAACACCATACCTACTGTGAAACATGGGGGTGGAAACATCATGCTGTGGGGCTGTTTTTCTGCAAAGGGACCAGGACGACTGGTCCGTGTAAAGGAAAGAATGAATGGGGCCATGTATCGTGAGATTTTGAGTGACAACCTCCTTCCATCAGCAAGGGCATTGAAGATGAAACGTGGCTGGGTCTTTCAGCATGACAATGATCCCAAACACACCGCCCTGGCAACAAAGGAGTGGCTTCGTAAGAAGCATTTCAAGGTCCTGGAGTGGCCTAGCCAGTCTCCAGATCTCAACCCCATAGAAAATATTTGGAGGGAGTTGAAAGTCCGTGTTGCCCAGCGACAGCCCCAAAACATCACTGCTCTAGAGGAGATCTGCATGGAGGCATGGGCCAAAATACCAGCAACAGTGTGTGAAAACCTTGTGAAGACTTACAGAAAACGTTTGACCTCTGTCATTGCCAACAAAGGGTATATAACAAAGTATTGAGATGAACTTTTGTTATTGACCAAATACTTATTTCCCACCATCGTTTGCAAATAAATTCTTTAAAAATCAGACAATGTGATTTTCTGGATTTTTTTTCTCATTTTGTTTCTCATAGTTGAGGTATACCTAGGATGAAAATTACAGGCCTCTCTCATCTTTTTAAGTGGGAGAACTTGCACAATTGGTGGCTGACTAAATACTTTTTTGCCCCACTTTATATAACCAAATTGTGGCAAACAAACCTTTCCTATTCAGCAAAGTACCAAGTACAGCTGAGGCCGAAGGGTCAGTACAGGTATTACACCAAGTAGAAGCTTGACCTGAGGATGGTAGTGTATGGACATTTCAAACCCCTATTTCAATTCATTCTCAGGGGGGAAAAGAATGTTTGCACCAAATGTTCAGAAAATCCATCCAACAAAAGACACTAATGCTCACAAAACATGTTACATAGTGACATGTTTTGAGTGATCACCAAATGCAAAAAAAGCCTTCTCTGAATGTAGATGTTGAAACATTTTAGTCTTGACCAAACTGGTGGGCCAGCTGATGACAGAGCCACTCCTAATGCCACTCTTATAGCTTGGCTAAATACAACCAAAACCAAAGCAAAGGCCAAACCGAACTGTCAGCCTGAAAACAAGCTTCCAACAACGCAAACTACAGATCAATGAGTGGTATATGACCCCTCCTCCCTAACTGGAACGTACCACCTGTTCAGGTAACATGGGGGGAAATAGAGAGATACACATCATCCAAACGCACATTAACACACAATAATATATTTAAAAATATGCCTAGATTTTCCTGAAAAAAAGGATTACCGTTAAGGCAAAACACACACCCTAAACAATGTGTGATTTATTGTTTCTTACTTATCAGAACAGTTTTATCCCCCTTTCCACAACTTGACAGAGCCCTGTTCATTAACACTCACTCTTAATGATGATTGCGCTGACCTGCACCAACACCTCAAAAAGTGCAAAAAAAACAAAACATTTTATGACGCCATCAACAAAAGACAAAACAAATCCACAAACAAAATCTAATAGGAAGAAATTAATAAATAATTGTTTGGGTATGTTTTGTTGCATTTATTAAAATGTTTTGAAGTTAAGTTAAGTTTTGCATCAATTTACAACATAAGCTTAGTAATGAAAACTGCTAACAGTGTTCTTTAGGTCATTCAGGATTTAATTTAGTTATATTGAAACTTATTTAGAAGGAAACAGGGCTGGTTTGAACAAACCACAAAAACAGCCTGTTGCCTGCACATCATCATCTAACAGCTCGTTGTGGTTATTTCTTCTTTCATGTGTCCTCCCGGCTATAATGAAAACTCATCTGCTGACAGACCAGCACCAAAATGTCCATTTCTTACCAATTCTTATGAAAGAATAGCACCACTAACAACATTCCGCTAAGTGACAATTACATTGCATTTCCTCCCTTAAACCCTCAACAGTGGAAAGCTTTTAATTGGAAGCAGCTTGGGAGGTTCCTTCCTCAAACAGAGCCATAGCTTTCTCTTCTTTTGTAGGTCCATTTTGCCTAATGATCCTTTTCACAAGTTGTCAAGTTCAGTTAAAATAGAAGAATAATTGGACGTTAAGCTCTTAATAAAGATCTTGCACCTTGGTATTTGGCCCAAAATTCTCACAATATATGTCCATTTGACCAGTTATTCAGTAAGATAAGATGAGAAAATATATACTTTACTGATCCTAAATTGGGAATTGTGTTCTTCACAGAAACATGTTAAAACAAGACATTGCACGAAATGTGAAAGATTTAAAATATACAAACACAAAATATAAATCTCAAAATTTGAAAGAGAACCAAAAAAGTTAAATACAAGTTAAATATATACATGTTGACAGTGAAAGATACAATTCTGTACTCTATCCGTCAAATGAACACAGTGACAGGCCACATTACCAACAGCACTTAAAAGTAGGATATTATTTACAGGAAGTTCACAAGGATACGTACACACAACCACATATTACCAGCAGCCAAGAAACCCGGCTGTAAGCTCACTAATTTCCGACGGGCAGAGACATGTTTGCAAATGCAGAACACGGTCACCTTGTTTACCGAGGAGAAAAGTTGGCTCGGCTGTAAGTTGTGTGGGTGACTTCGCCCATCAGCGGCTAATCAGAGAGCAGCTGAAAGTACGGAGAGAGACGAGCCCTGACCCTCCGACAGACCCCCGGCCCGGAGCCCAGGACTCAGATGCTGCTAATCTAATCACCTCGTCCACATGGCAGCTCACCTCCTTCAACCTCACACACACATACACACGCACATCAGAATTTGTTGGGCCCCAGCTGGGAGTGGAGCCACCCAGACACAGCTCACTGGAGCAGGAACCAAACCAGCACCTGCTTCCTGGCTTGGGTGAAACACACACACACACGCACGCACGCACGCACGCACACACACAGTTCTGTAACTGCTCTGTCTCCTAGGCTTTGTTTTAAAGTGTATTTTCTGCCGTCCCTTAAGAAATGACCTTCATTCGTTTATTGTGCTCTTAGTTTCTCCTTACCCATCATCCCTTCTGTCCTTCATTGTCCTTCATTCTTCCTCTGTGACATGCCCTCTTATTCTTTGTGTGAGTTTCTTGGGTATTAGGGTATTAAAATGATAGCAAAAGTAGTAGATTTCGAATTTAAAGCGTGCAAAAGTACAATAAATTGAAACAAGATTATGCACAATTTAAAGGAGCAGTTTGAAAATGTAAAACAATCTAAAGCCTCAAATCAGAGCAAATACTCCCACATTTGGACAATTAAATTACATTTAAACTCAATTAAATGACATTCCATAAAATTGTAACTGCTGAATTACAACCATCGTTATTATAATTCCTTCATTTGAGAACGTCTCTATTATACAGAGAGATGTAATATGGTCACATGCCACTACTGCTGGAGGAGCATGTGACCATATTTAATTAACCTTGAACAAATGGGAATTATTTTTTGGCTGAGAGCGACTGTGGGTATTCAGTCAGTGCACCACACATGATCCATATGATTTTATAACTGTGTGTTTTGTTCATATTGTTCTTAATACTTGTTTGCTCAAGAACAGTAGTTAGTCCTTCACTAAGATACTTGATAAGGCCTCGTCTTCAACTGAGAATGTCAATTGTAGGTGAGTTTGCTCCTGACTTTCTATAGGAAATAAAATATGGCTTTGGTCTTAAATCCAGGGTTTATACAAAATAAACGAAATTCAAGGGCCTTTTTTTACCTGAGCTTTTAGCTAAATCTCAGTCTTCAATGGAACTGGCTATAGATATACTTATCACTAACCCTAACCGCATCCCACCCATTGTTTAAACCCATTCTTGGATAGCAAGATGTTGGTTTAAATTTCAAAAGTGGTCTTATCCATCTCTATAAGCCTTCTACCTCATAACAACATCAGTGAGGGTGGTGTTGATGGATCCAAACAGTCATCCAGGCCCTATTTTACAAGTTAAAAAAATATTTATTTTGCCCTGCGATCCAATCCAAATTTAAAGGGATTCTTCCTTTGGCCACGCTACACACTTCAACCAACTTTCATTAAAATCCGACCAGTCAGAACAAACAAACCAACAAACAAGCCAATATACCAAAACTAAAAACATTATTTTTTGGGGAGGCACAATTAAATAAGTTAACTACATTTGACCGGAAAAAAGGGTAAACTTTGTTGTCTGACATGATAATCGAGAACTCATGATTTGATGTTGTGTGCCACATTAAGTTGGGTATCTGTCTGCTTACCTACCTTCCAATAAGATGATGAGATGGTATGCGATATACGGTGGCAAGCCGGTCTCTGCCATTAACAATACAACCTATATTAAAAATGTAATAACAAAAAGATGGACTGAATGATTATCACTACAAACAAAAATTTCGGCCATGCAGTACATAGTTAAAGGAATGGTCCACTCATTAGATAATTAATCAAAACTTCAGTATTTAGTGAAACGTTATGTTTAAACCATACCCTGAAGAAATCAGCGATATTCCCCGGTAAATAATGATTTTATAGCTCTTTTTTATCAAGACCTGTATATTCCGTCTGGCCGCCGCCATGTTTGCCATTTTCAGTAGTCACGTGATGGTCGTGACGTCATCCATGCGTTCACTTTGTCAACACACGGAAACATGGTGGGGTATTTCAGTTCGGACTCGTCAGCAGAGGAACAAGTTTTGACCAATGTGAAGAGATTGGATGGGGGAATTCAGCCATACATATCAGTATGACAATACGACACCCTCTGTCCTAAGACCCTCTGTCCTTAGACCCTCTGTCCTCAGACCCTCTGTCCTCAGACCCTCACATCGTACAAGGAAAAACTTCAGAAGAAAACCCACAGTTTAAAGGGAACATGGGAGAAACCTCAGGGAGAGCAACAGAGGAGGGATCCCTCTCCCAGGACGGACAGACGTGCAACAGATGCCGTGTATAAATTGAAAAGATAATACATTTGCAACATAGGTAGTCCAAATGTTTGGAAATGCATGTGTGTATAATGGGAAGATGATATAAGATACTATATGTATGCATGTAGTACCACCCTTGCTAGCGATTCCCTCTCTAGTTTAGCATACTCAGCTTCGTTGTCCCTGGCCATAGAATCACGATTTTATGGGGCCGGAAAAACTGGGGGGAAATACACACTAGCCGGTACTACGCTATATGGAAAGGCCACCAAAAACTGGCCTGGCCTGGACGTTAAAACGGGGCTAGCCGCTGCAATGGAAATGCGCTATAACATACCTTATTCTTACTCCGAGCACTACTTCTGCTCCTCCGTCGCTTCACACTTGCAGAGGGCGATTTCTCTACTGGCCGAACTGGTGTCCTGGTCGGCAGTGTTGGGAAAGTTCACTTTCTACATGAACTAGTTCAGTTCACAGTTCACACATTTTAAAATGAACTAGTTCAGTTCATAGTTCATAATTCAAAATGTTGAACTAAAGTTCATGGTTTCAAAAATGAACTAATTTATAGTTCATAGTTATTTTTTCAATACATTGCTGCAAGCTATTATTTGTCTCCTGTACGATGTTAATGGGCCATTTCAATTTTTACAATATCCTCAGAGGGCCGTACAAGTTATTGACCTCTGCTTAAAAAAACTAAAATCACAGCCCATTCATTTCATTCTGTGCAAAGAAAAAGCAACCTCTTAATCCAGATATCTCACCATGACTCGCGTATGCATGCACGTGCAGGGTGTGGCGTGACCACCAAAACAGAAAGATATGGACACAAGATGTGTGCAAATGTATTTAGTTTCCTATCCATGTGAACATGATTTAAGTGGGGGGGGGACCTAACCTCCTCTAGGGGGGTCTGGGGGGCATGCTCCCCTGGCAAGATTGTTTGCACTATGAGAGCAACATTAGGAGATCTATGGACACATCTCTCAACACCCAAACACAACTGTAAGCAGATTTTCTTTTAATTTATGGATATTTGACAAATCACTCACCTTTGAAACTGTATTCTTCTTTATTAATAACTGTCATATAGTATTTTATACCTGTTTACTTTATTCTCTTGTTTTTTTTATAACTATAATGATCATATAAAGATGTGCCTTTACCTCACTGGCTGTAGAAAAAGCTTCTTATACTCGTTAGCATAGCTAGCTAACCAGATGCTAATGATAACAACAAAGTTATTGACTGTATGACAGATGAGCAGATCGCCACTGGGCTTTCAACTAAAGACACAGACACGCAGAAACTGCGGCATGTGTATGGACTTATCGGTACTGCAATTTCTGAAGTGCTGGAGTGGCGTTCTGGTGCTCTCCGTCAGAACTGCACCCCTGTCAGTCGAGACATATACCACGTGATGACACGTTAGGCTCGTGTTGTGTTCAAGGACCCTGACCTTGGCCAGGAAAAACAGACACTAGCTTGTTTAATTTTTTTGCGGTCTAGATTTCTTTCATTTTTTTATTTTTTGCGTGTGTTTATAAATTACCTCGAGGGCCGTACCAAATTGTCTCGCGGGCCGTATACGGACGGAGGCCGGAGGTTCCCCACCACTGCCGTAGAGTCTCACTCTGAGCGAGTGCTGCTGCAGCTGCTCTCGGCTTAGTCCATTCTAATTAATTCATTAATTCATTCAATGCTCGCCGGTTCCGCGGTTCCACATTGTTTGTTGTGAGGAGTCTGATATATTTAGTATATTTATATTTTAGTGCGACAGCCAGGGGTGACAGGCAGCTTGCTGTTGCCAGATTGGGTGGTTTTCCGCATTATTTTGAAGCCTGTTTACGGTGTGTTTTAACTGGGTTTTCGGCTGAAAGGCATATGAAATCTGGCACACTTTTGAACGCCGTTATAATACAGTGCTGAGAATGAACGCACTTTTGAACGCCGTTATACAGCGCTGAGAATGAACGCGTTCTCAATTACGTTCATCTAGCGGAAATACAGTACGTTCAGTTCACGTTCGCCCAAAATATGAACGCGTTCATGAACGATCGTTCATTGAACGCGTTCAGGTACATCACTGCTGGTCGGTGATGACACCAGAAAGACCGATGGTACTGCATCTCCATTGAGTAATGGTTGTTCTTTAAATCCCATGTTATGTTTGATCATACTCTCAGAGTAGTCGTCCGGAAATGTGAAATGTTCGCTGCATACATGAGCCTGTAAATCTCTCGGTTCGGGCCGGCCACATTTCGCTAGCCACTGCCTCCGAATGTACTTCGTATGCTTACCTTTTGGCAACAGATGGAACCGAGCATTCCGTGGATTGTTCCTATCCGAATTATGGCAATATTTCGCGATACAGTGAGGCATATTTGAATAGAGAAACTACAGTAAATAACATGGAGATCAACGTGTCTTCGAAAACCAAACGCATGGATTACGTCACGTCCGGGAAATGGCGGCGCCCACAGTGTTGATGTTATTTCGGTATATAATCAGTTTAAAATCACTGATAATGTCATCGGATTAAAAAAAAAAAAAGAGAGACTGGCAGAGACTGGTCTGTTTTATCGGATGATAATTTTTAAAAAATGAGTGTCATGAGCATACCATTCCTTTAAAGAACGGGCTGTCATTGTATTTAGCCCATTTCGGAGAAAAATGTCTGCCATCAATGTAATGAAGATGACACACAGACATGATGAGATGCGTTCTGCACTTGTGTTACCTTGGATTGATGCTTTGTGTCTGAATCCATGTGCAGCTGGGACACCTGAGCCCCAAAATCTGTTCCATTATTTTCCATCTGAAGAGAGAGCTACTCAAAGAAAATAAGGTAACTGAATGGATAAATGGGTCAAGTACTACGGTGTAGGCCACTTGCACAAAAGCAGTTTTTGAGTAATCTTTAATGAGTTTTCTTTGGTTGTTATCATGGCCGTATCTACCATTGAGGTCACCGAGGTCCGGACCTTGGTAATTTTTTTCGAGCTGTTTATATAACAAAACTTGTGAAATAATTGCACTAAACGGGGTTCTTTGTAGTACTTCCATTTACTGACGATGGGGGCGCTGCATAACTACGTAGCCTCGATTAAAGCAAACAGAAGAAGACGACATGTATCAACAAACCACCGCAGACCGGACTTGTACCGGAGCAGCGGAGGAGTGATGAGGTATCTAGAGGTCTGAGTCCAGCGGGCTGCTTGTGTTTCTGTTCATCAGGACATATGACCAGCAGATCTTGTGTGAACGCTCTACGTTAGTCAGTGTCACAACATGCACACTAACTTATATTGCAGCTATAGGCTATACTTTGGTTTAAATAGCGTGAATAAACTAGCTAGAGAGCTAAAGTTAATTACATTCATCCAATGTCAGAAGGATTACCTTTTAACAAACGTTGTAATGCTTTTCTTTCATTTCAATTTGAGTAAAACATTGAAGATATAACATTGTATTGTTTTCTTTTTACACTGACTCAGATATAATGAAAAGACTACGTCAGTCGAAGCTCAGCTTTGTTACGGAAGAGACAGGACAGGCAGAGAGAAAGAGAGAGAGAGAAAGTGATGGAAGTCAGGGAGGAACTGCAGGTACAGTCGGACAGAAGAATGTAGGCTTAATAACTATCTATCTATCTATAACAATAGTCTTTGGATAAAAGCGTCAGCTAAATGCAATGTAATGTCTTCATTTACAATAGGTATCATTTTTAAACAACATACATCTATTGCAGTTATGATGTCATAACATACAATTGTATAAAACACAATTTGCTTACATCTTTGTTCTCTTTTGAGAATCAAAATCAAAAATTTTAAAAATGCAATCAAACAAGTGAAATTAACTAAACTACTGAATTGCTTTTAATTCACTGGCAGGAGCGACAAGTGAGGAGGAGCAAAAAGTAAACAACGAGGGAGAGATTGAACAAAGAGAAAGAGTAGAGGACAGAGAGAGTAATGAACAGGAAGAAGACAGAGAGACTCAAGAATATGGAAGAGAGGGGCAGGTTATGGAAAGGAGAGAGACATGGAAAATGAATGTTGACAATGTTTTGTGATCACTTTAGCCTCTTCTGCATGTCCAGATCATTAATAGCAACAATCAACTGATTCTTATGATGTATTACACTTTCAAAAATAATTGATGCTGACATTGTCAGCCCACTGACATGGTTTGAAATCAATATATTATCCAATGTGTGACCCCCGACAGGACTTAAAACGCACCTAACTAGATCAGGAAAATCCCGAAAATCTCGGGGGGTATCCCCCGAACCCCCCTAGCATGTTTGGACCTCGGTATTTAGGAAATCCTGGATACGGCCCTAGTTGTTATGGATGGTTTTTTTCATACAATGCTGGTCTGTCTTGGCTCTCAAAAACCTGCTTAGTAACCAAACATGCCATGTCTGAAACTGAGGGATTTGAATTGGAGATTGAGTTGGAACCGCGGCACATTTTGACACCACATCTGCTGTCCCTTTCTCTTTTCAATTTGAGCTCATTGCAGGCCGTAAGAATAACCGGCGGTCCAACAATAAAGCTGAAGAGATCCTGCTGAGCATACTCGTGGTACACAGCTCCTCTGACCATCATGCACTGACACACTGCTGCTGTAAAAAGCATTACAATCAGTAACACAACAGATAACATATTTATCCCGGGAGGAAATTAAGTTTTGTGTTTTTACATTCAGTAATATACAAGAAAAACATCAGCACAGGTTGACAGTCGAACAATGTATAAAAGCATGTCAAACGAGAATTCGGTTGATTAAAATAATTAGTGTATTATAGGAACAGGTTGAATCCAATTTCTTACAAAACCTGTGACATAACAGAACATTAAGATGCTGACACTTCTTCTAGAGCCAGAGCTCACTGATCACACTGAGACATTGAATTAGGAACCTGCTGTAAATCACAGCAGCTACAGTGTGAGGATATCACTGTCGCTAGAGAATATCCTGCTGATCATTTAAAAATAGAATTAATGAAAGAAAGTGTCCAGTAAAGAAAGGACCACCATTGAGATAAAAAGGGTAAGAGGTGGGAACATTTGATGCATTGTTGTCCTAAATGGATGTTTGAATGAGCACTTTTACATTGTGCTAATATGTCAGGGCTGTTTGTTCTGTTACCCACTTTAAACAACTGACATAGACCATCTATCGTCTATTACAGCTAACATGCAATAGACTGTAAGAGCTATGTCATCATGCCTCTGTGTTGGAAGAAGGCAAATGTATGTTGAATAGAGTTAATGGGGAGTATACCATTAGATGAGTCATTACAGCCAGTTAAATGCATTGCACAAGAACAAGTCATTATCGAACAGTAGGGCTAATGGAACCTTAAGGGCCGCTATTGAGCTGCCACTCTTTTAGATTAACGTAATCAATCATTCAGCCGTAACCTGAAAGAAAATTCATATAGGGCCATTGGTGTGGCACTTGCTCTTTTGACTCCTATAGTGAGAATGTGATGCAAACCTTCTAACATTTCCATTTGTGAGACTGCAGTAGAAGTTGGATGCTAGGTACTTGCTATTAATACTACATATTCATGGAAGAGAGAGCACTTTTTTATGAAAGGCGGACTCAGAAAGCAGCAGGCAGCTTCTGAATGGCAAAATGGTTTTGATAATGGGAAATGCAACTGGACTATGGAGAGGGAGTGGAGAAGGTAAAAGGGGTATAAAACAGACTGGAGAGCAAGGCAAAGAGCCTGGATGTGAATCACTCAGACAGAAAATAAAGCTGCTAAAAGTAGTTTCAGTTGGGGATAAAGGGGCGAGAAAGTACAAGGACTGGGAAGCGGAATACATTGTCACTTGACAATGAAATGTATATAATTACCATTGAAAAAATTGATTATTTAGCATCTGTAATTGACTGTAATATGAAATGGTTGTTAGCCCTTTAGCGTCTTCGGTGTTATTTATTTATAAGTTGCTTCCTTTTTGTAAATTGGATAGGGAGGACCACTTAAGTTACTTCAGCTCTTGCTGTTATCATCCAACAGTTACTGCTTTATAACAAAACAGGAACATTAATATAGCTTTTTATAACCCTATTTCAAGAATCTAATCATAAAACTTATTGAAAAAAACATTGATTTATAGATGAGGGATCAGAAAATGCCAAATCATTTCTGGGACATAAACCAATTTGGGATAGAATTAGCATGGTGCAGCTAGATTTGGACTGAAGTCAGCCAATTGGATCAGGCCAAGAATTCCCAAGCCTAATATGGTTGGTCAAACGCTTATCACACATCATCAACACCATTCTTCTGTTTCTATTATGTTTATAGGCATTCACCACTGTCCTTCTGCCACTGCCACTCTAGCAAGGTGTTCTCCAGGGCCACGTGTTTGGTCTCCTTCTGTTTATATTGTAAAGGCTTTCTATTTGCTTCAAAATCATTGCCAACCTGTTCCCCAACCAGTTCACCACCTGCTACCACCAGCCAGCTTATGCCATTCTCCCTCATTTTCAGCCACAAAGCTCCAGCTGATGCAGCCAGATCTCAACGCCCTTGTGCCCTCTGCCTTAGCCAGCCATCTCCCGGCTCATTCCACTTTCATTCCTTAATTCCCTTCATTCATCTCACTCTTGAGTCTGTGTCTGCATTCAGGTCCACACATCAAAATTCTGACAACATGTAAGCTACAGAAGAGAATTGTGAAAAGAGGATGTCTATTGAATAAAGTATGTAAAATATGAAAATCCAAATCAATTAAAAAAAATACTCTCTTTAAATGTTTGGTCACTTTTAGACGCAGGGGGATGATTGCCCCTTGCTTGGTGCGTCCAGGTTTAAAAGAAACGCAGCAACCTGCCTGCTTGGATGCCCCTTTGCTACGAAAACATGCTAATGTGCTATAAAACCTGATGAAATGCTCTCCTTTATTCGTTCAAGGATGTATTATAAGAACTGGATACAGCGTCGCAGGCGGGGCCTCGTTCATTCCTATGACAGCTGATCATTGGCACATGAATACACTGATGCTCTCGACAGCAAAACTTTACAAATTACCCATAATGCCGTGCTGTCGAAAGCAGAAGTTTTCCCTATAGCCAAAAAACAACCAAACCCTCCAATAAACTGCCTACCAAATAATTCCTTGGTTGAGGTAATAAAAACAGAGCTATGATGCTGATATGCATTCAAGTTGAAATAAAAATGACCATGTTTCTGGCGCTGTTTAGGAGGATTTATTAAAGGTGTGGGCAACGATGTATTACGTCACATGTCTCAACTTGTTCTCTTACCTCTGGCTATCAGGAGATTAGATTAGGATCATATCCTGTCACGGTTAAAAATAATTCATCCTGCCCTGTTTTTTCCTCTAATGGTGACATGACTGAGGGATAAGAGTAAGTCATCAACAATCAGGCTGCCTGTCCATCTCTTTTTTTTTCGGACAGATTTTTCTGCGAGTTTCTTACTCCACTCTCACAAGAGATAGCTCTTGCTCTGTGTTTCTCCCTGTTAGTTCGAGAGCAAATATGGGAAGAATTGGATGACTAAATACATTCATAATAAGCAGGGCTGGATGAAGTGGCTGTCTGTTTGTCCTTTTGACTGTCCAGCTGGTCCATGAGAGTCAACTAGGTCCACTGCCACCCCCGCCACCCGGTGGCACAGATCCTCACCCCATCATTATCTGGGCAGATAATGCCCGAGGCTGAGGATGACTCTTCTGTCTTCCTCCACTTTTCCTTTTCCTGCTCTGTTGTTTATCTCATCTCTTTTTCTTCTTTGTATAGAATTGATACTGTATTTGAAAAGTAATAGACATAGACATAAAACCTTTACAAAATAGTAAATAAGAAAGCATCATAGGCGGTATTTTGAATTTTTGTTGGTGACAAACATTTAATTTGAATTTAAGGTGCACCTAAACTTAGTTGTTTATACAAGAAACAGCTGTATGTTTGAGACCTGAAACTTGATTCATACTTTTATTTAAGTGTTGGCAATGTAAAAGAGGTCACTAGTATAACCCTGCAAATAATTATCACCTAGATATCAATGTTCTGGCAGACACACAGTTAGCTGGTAACAAAGTAAAACATTTAGCATTTAAAAAGCTAACTATTTCCTTGAGGGGTAGGTAGAGACCAAAAACAGGAGATTTAATATGATGTGTGGTTTATAGACCACATAATGGTTATTGTGTAAATGCAAACTTGTGCTTTTTGGACCTCTGTGAATACAGTCCTTGTTTACCTGTTTTTACGCTGGACTCTGGTTTACCCTATCCTTTACTTAGCCTGCCTATATTTGTGTATCCTTGTTATACTTTAGTAAGTAAATACTTAGTTTTTTGCACCTGTCTTTGTTGAGTTATTTTCTTTGTTCTGGAGTTGCTTGCTTAAAAATATTCGGCAGCAAAATCCAATTTGAGTCATTCTGAAGGCATGTGAAAGAGAATGTTATTTGAAATTGCACATTTAGGCAAGGCAAGGCAAGGCAAGTTTATTTATAGAGCACTTTTCAACGCAAGGCAATTCAAAGTGCTTTACAAAAATAAATAAAAATGAAAGACATTAAGCATTAAAAAAGAAAAGCTAATCAAATAAACATTAAGGAAAAATACATGGATAAAAGTTACAGTGCAGTCTAAAATATAAATAGTTCAATTAAACATTACAAGAAAAAGTACATGGATAAAAGTTACAGTGCAGTTTAAGATATGAATAGTTCAATTAAAAGCAGCGACAAAAAGAAAAGTCTTCAGCCTGGATTTAAAAGTAATAAGAGTTGCAGCGGACCTGCAGGTTTCTGGGAGTTTGTTCCAGATATTTGGAGCATAATAACTGAACGCTGCTTTACCATGTTTAGTTCTGACTCTGGGGACAGAAAGCTGACCAGTCCCTGAAGACCTGAGAGATCTGGATGGTTCATAGTTTAGCAGGAGGTCAGTAATGTATTTTGGGCCTAAACCATTCAGTGCTTTATAAACCAGCAGCAGTATTTTGAAATCTATTCTTTGACACACAGGAAGCCAGTGTAAAGACTTCAGAACAGGAGTGATGTGATCCACTTTCTTAGTGTTAGTGAGGACTCGAGCAGCGGCGTTCTGAATCAGCTGCAGCTTTCTAATAGATTTTTTAGTGAGACCTGTGAAGACACCATTGCAGTAGTCGAGTCTACTGAAGATAAAGGCATGGACAAGTTTTTCCAAATCCTGCTGTGACATTAGTCATTTAATCCTAGATATGTTCTTTAGGTGATAGTAGGCTGATTTAGTAACTGTTTTAATGTGACTGTTGAAACTCAGGTCAGGGTCCATGACTACACCTAGATTTCTGGCTTTATCTGTTGGTTTGAACATTGCAGACTGAAGCTCAGCGCTAACTTTTAAACATTCTGCCTTGGCTCCAAAAACCATTACCTCAGTTTTATCTTTGTTTAATTGGAGAAAGTTCTGACACATCCAGTCATTGATTTGTTCAATGCACTTACTCAGTGTTTGAATTGGAGCATAGTCTCCTGGTGAAATTGTTACGTACATTTGTGTGTCATCTGCATAGCTATGGTAACTTATTTTGTTGTTCTTCATTATCTGAGCCAGTGGTAGCATGTAGATGTTAAAGAGAAGAGGCCCCAAGATGGAGCCTTGAGGAACCCCACATGTCATATTTGTCAACTCAGATGTGTATTTACCTATAGAAACAAAGTTATTTCTATCCTTTAGGTAGGATTTAAACCAATTTAGAACTGTTTCCGAAAGTCCCACCCAGTTTTCCAGTCGGTCCAGTAATATGCTGTGGTCAACAGTGTCAAACGCAGCACTGAGATCTAATAATACTAACACTGAAGTTCTGCCACTGTCTGTGTTTAAGTGGATGTCGTTAAAGACCTTTACAAGAGCAGTCTCAGTGCTGTGGTTTGGACGAAAGCCTGACTGGAACAGTCGCCGTAAAAATGTTGAAATATGGCTGAAAACCTCCATCTATTTACGAAGATGAACTGTCCCAGTGATAGGTTAATGTCCAGGAGCCGCTGCTCGAAGTTTTCAGAGAATAAGAATAGGAAAATCAGCATAAAAAGTAAGCAGAGGCAGGAGCAAGCAGAAAAGCGTCTGCACTGCAAGAAAGATAAGCAAAGCTGTCTTAAAGCTTACTTGTTTTACTGCTAATGACTAGCGTTTAATAATTCCCCTCAATGTGGCAACACTGTGTGGGAGAAGAGAGGCGTGGTGTTACGATCAGATATAAATACGATATAAGATCAGATATCAATCAGATATATATATACGATCGGATATGAAAACGACTTATACACGATTAGATATTTTCCAATGAAGCTTCACCTCTCCCTGTACGCTGATATAAAGCGAAGACAGAACATGAGATGCTCAGAATAGAGGGACAGACAGACAGGCAAACAGACCGACTGACATTGATCAGCTGCTGCTGCTGCTGCTGCTGCTGCTGCTGCTGCTGCTGCTGCTGCTGCTGTGGGGCTCAGGTAGAAATCCACTTCTATTCTATTTTTCTTCAGGTAAATATATTTTTTATTGAACTTCACATGGGTGTGTTTATATTCATATTGAGGAATTACGTTAACGCCTCCACAGTGAGTGTGTCTGTGTCTTTAAATAGTGTGTCTCAGAGTTGTGCTCTACCACTGCCCCAGTTGTGTTTCCACCGCCTAGAGCACGACTGGTGCTGCATCATGACATTACCGTGTATGCCGCTGATTTTCTCAGCAACGCCTGTCACAACAACAGCAACCATGGGGCACTGCGTCGGGTCGATGTTCATGTTGCTATTAATTGTACGAAGCTCTGGTTCATTGTTTGTTAATATGGTTCAGCTGCATTTACCGACCGCTGCAGTTCTGCTCGTCCACTGGAGTTTAGTCTACCGTTAACTCACGGCAGCATCCACTGGAGAGCAGTAATTCAGTCTGTCGCACAATCAACTAATGCATATCCCCCAACTCCATAGGTGAATGTGTTTCGGACTGAATTTACGCGGTTTGGCATCACAACATCGTTATTAAAGTTTCTCTGGTATTAGACAGGTGATTATGTCATAGCAACCGAAGCTAATCTGATTATCTTGAAAGTGTATTATCATATTGTGGCATTAGCCGTTTTCTACAGGCAAATTTAACCAGCGTATTTTGTCTTTATGATTTTACTTGTGTAGCCCATGTACTGATTCCACCTGATAGCTGCTATAATAAAAAACAACAGGAAAACTTATGAGGCAGTGTGCTGGTATTTGAAATAACAGCGAATGGATAAGGTAAAAACAAACAGCATCACACTAAGCCTGGTTAGTGTTGCCTCCCTTTATGTAAGTATGTTTTATAAGTGTGTGGTCGCGTTCTAGTCACTTTGTTTAGCACTACTGCTGTACTCGCCATGAACTGTTATTTCTCAGGTTAATCTTGCGCCAGTCTCCGACATAAGCATGACACATTTGGTTGTTGACGGGCAATCAAGTGGGGCAAGTTAAGAACCGGTTTTCGGGGCCAAGAGCCGGCCTCTCTGCGGTGGAAACAGGAAGAACCGGTGCTTAATCGGGCACTAGCTCCGAACTGGCCCTGGAACTGCTTTGCTGAAGAAGGGGCAACAGTGTGATGCGAGTTGTTGTTCAATATGTTGCATGTCCTTATCACTCGTGATGTGTGTGTGGTTGGGATTTCCATGTTAACATGTTTTTTATAATTCTCTCTATAATTCTGTGTACAACATTTACAAAGTTACACACACACACACACACACACACACACACACACACACACACACACACACACACACACACACACACACACACACACACACACACACACACACACACACACACACACACACACACACACACACACACACACACACACACACACACACACACACACACACACACACACACACACACACACACACACACACACACACACACACACTCTGAGGCAATGAGGTACTTTACAGACTATCTTACATACACACATTTTCACACACACACACACACACACACACACACACACACACACACACACACACGCACACACACACGCACACACACACACACACACACACACACACACACACACACACACACACACACACACACACACACACACACACACACACACACACACACACACACACACACACACATGGTAAGAAACACACTCAAACACTTCAACAAGCAGTCACAAAAATGTTCACACAGTAACACACTTAGGCAGGATTCTGGAGTAAACACAGAGATCATCAACATCGGACAGAGCATAGGTCACTGAGCAACTCGAAGCAGCTTACTGGAGACTTACAGCTACTGACCTATAGGGGGCGGATACATGCACACACCATCTGGTTTTTGGATATACATGAGGTCCATATATTTACACTGTCTGGTTTTTAGGCAAAAGTGGCGTCACTTTACTCCCTGTCTTACACAAACCCACAAAGTCCTTTTGAAATTTGTAAATTTCCCCTCTTTGGGACGAATAAAGATATTGTGATTCTGAATCACAAAATCACACACTTCCACACAAGGACACACCCTCACACACATACAAACTCTCACATACACACACACATACGTACTAACAAACACACGCATGCACTCACAAAAACAAATTTTAACAACACACAGACACGCACAAACACATGCAAATATAAAACACACACTCACAAATGTGCAAACACACACACACAGACTATTGAAGACACAAATACACACAGCATCAGTGGGAGCCTATGCGCTGCAAACAGAACTCTTTTCTTATAAGATATCAAAGATAGAGGAAGAGAGGAGCAGGAGACATCGGGTCAGAAGGTGCTGATTCTTAAAACTGAAACTATTTACCTTAGTTCCTCTTTCTCTCACAGTCTAAACTCAACAAAGTTTGGATTATTTATTTTTTGTCATTTTGAAAGGATCCAAGCAGATTTCGGAATGTGTTTTTGGTTGATATCCTGAAATAAGGGGAGAGATTTGAATGTTTTGTGCTATGAATAAAATACGTCAGTTTAAAAATGGTGGTTGCTACAAGTGTCTAAATGAGACGACTACATTTCATAACACCCAACATTTGCAGCCTTTAGTTTAGCGGTGGTTACGAGAAGTTTTGTGACCGTGCTGTAGTCCTTGTATATTTTCTCCTGTGTGGTTCCTCCTAATTCCACGATAAACTATTAACAGATTTTTTCTGACAACAATTTACGATCGCTATTTTATTGTTGCTGTAAAACATGTTAAGTGTGATGATGTTGCACCGTTAATCGTTTAAATTGAAGAAGCATATTTCCTGAAATTAACTGTTGCTTTAACTCTAAATAAACTGATTTATGTTTTCTGTATTAACATGTTATTCTCAGCGTTAGTCCTGTTGAAAGGACTCCAAAGTGAGTTCACAGACATAGATAATAGAAAACTCTGTACAAAATGACCGTATCTTCTGATTTTCTCCTCAGGACTCCAAGAAGGATGCAGCTCAACAGGTAAACTGCTCAGTTTAATATACCAATAACTAATAAAGTAGTTTAATTCTGAAAACAACCCTTTAACATATATCATGATGTTTTCAGTGCTTCTCAAAGTGTGGTCCGCGGACCACTGGTGGTCCGTGAGCGCCCCCTAGTGGTCCGTGAGTATATTGGTAAAATTTCACATTTGAAATAAATACATTAATTTAAGTTTTCCGCACTCTCGCGGGAATATCTCCGCAATGGAGCGAGCTTAAGTTTCACTTTCAATTGCATGATATAGCCCAGCACAACATTTTCATCACACATGTGGCCACTTGTTTGTACCATTTTCAGGCGATTTGTAATCTGTTCTAGAAAAACGATGTGTTTTTTTATATTTGTGGAGTTAGGTGGTGGTTTATTGGTTAAGTGGTCCTTGGTATGAAAAAGTTTGAGAAACACTGGTTTAATATACCAATAACTAATAAAGTAGTTTAATTCTGAAAACAACCCTTTAACATATATCATGATGTAGACTTCCCCACTAAGTGCTGTTCCTAGTTTTATCCTTTATAATTTCACCGTGTTAGTGAACAAAAGTGAAAACAACAAGCCATCAGCAGCTTTTCATCAGTACCACTATTACTGATTATACAGTGGTGGTGTTTGTGTGATGAGTCCATGTCAGGTCCTTTTGTATCAATCAATGTGTTTCAGTATGATACATCATTAAGAGCAATTAATATTTAATTTATGTTTTTGTATTAATAATTTAATCATTCCCTCGGACTCCGAAGCGCTAATTATTAAAATCTGCTAAAAGCAATTACATGACATCTGTGCAGACCCTGGTGTCAGGTTGGTGGGAGCAGACAGTCGCTGTGCAGGAACACTGGAGGTGAAACATCAGGGAGAATGGAGACCAGTATGGGGCTTTGACTCTTTCAGGACCCTGAAAGAAGCAAACGTTGCCTGCAGGGATCTGAACTGTGGCTCTGCTGTTTCTGTAGGAGAGAGCACAGACTTCTCAGAGACACTTGTGTGGAGGATCAATCTTGACTCTGTTCAGTCTGGATCTTCTCTGAGGGAGTGTGCAGAAGCATATTCCTCTATCTACACCCTGAATCTAACCTGCTCAGGTAAACCCATCTGTGACAACATCAATTACATTTTATATATATTCTTTTTTTTCACAATACAATAAATAATGCTACAATTCACAATCTTATGGAACACACAACATCAATTTACAAACAACAGCTTGAATTCAACGATGGCGCCACACTTGCCAAGAACAACTTATACTAAACACATGAATTAAAGAGTCTCTGTGTGAAAGCAGAGATGTTGGAATACCTGAAGAGAAGGAGCATAAAGGAGACATCTGCAGATGATGATGTGTTATTGTTTGAATACATAGTGAAAGTGATCACAAATAGATACACTTGTTAAAGTGCAATACGTCGATGTGATGGTAAAATAGCAGTCTGTTTTGTTATAAAATATGTTTTCTGTTGTTAATGAGGAACTCGTGTTGCAACTGGGTCCAGTTTGAATCATTGAAATATTGTTTCATGACCCTTCTTTTATTCTTATCTTCTGTCCTCTCAAGACTCTGTCAGGCTGCTGGATGGGACTAGTCTGTGCTCAGGCAGACTGGAGGTGAAGTCTGACGAGTCTAACCCATCGTGGTCCTCAGTGTGTGAGGCTGACTTTGACCAGCAGGATGCAGAGGTCGTATGCAGGGATCTTGACTGTGGGGCTCCTTCAGTCCTCCAGGGGGCGCCCTATGAAGAAAAGGAGGCTCCAATGTCGACCAAAGAGTTCCAGTGTGGAGGCCATGAGTCTGCTCTCCTGGACTGTCGAAGCTCAGGCTCAGATAGAAACACCTGCTCACCTGGCAGAGCTGTTAGCCTCACCTGCTCAGGTAGAAGAGGGGCTGCAGCTGTGATTGGGTTGATTTCTGTTTTCATGAAACTTGTTAGATTCTTTCTCTGATGACTCTCTTGTCTCTGTTCAGAGTCCGTCGGGTTGGTCAACACATCCTCACTCCCAGGTCGGCCTATGTTGACGTTATGTCAAGTCCCCTGCCGGCTTTTTCCAACGCAAGGGGGGGGGCCTTAGCGTCCATTTTCAACGCAAGGGGGGGGGCCTTAGCGTCCATTTTCAACGCAAGGGGGGGGGCCTTAGCGTCCATTTTCAGCTTTCCGGGATGTCCATGTGCTTCTATGGACGCTCATGGAAGCACGGCATTCGTTTGTGTCGACTGCCCTTAAAGGCAATGTGAGCGTCCATTCTCATTGGATAGCGGAGAATTGTACACCCGGAAGTAAATATTCCCCTTACTGACGATTGATTTTACAGTGATATCTGCACTACTCATCGACTAAAAAACACCAGATTATCCTTGTTAATTACACAACATTGATTGGTTTAAATTGTGTGCAATGCTTTTGTATTTTTCCCCTTCGATTCGGAGAAACAAATCTTTTTTCGGAGTAAAGGATGGCAGAAGACACTACACTACCCAGAATCCCCAGCTATCATTTCTCCCTGCAGAAAAAGAAAACATGGCCGAACTTCGTTTTATTCTGGGTGTAAATGCCTATTTTAAAGTTAGTTTGGCCATTAAAATGCGTTTTGATGTCATTTGATGCGAGAAATATGAGTTGTTATTTCAGATTATGTGTGCAGTGGATGTACATGATCTTTAGTTTGCTAGTTATTACGAAGATTACTTCAGGAAATTGCATCCAACGTTTTCATTGTTACCAAGGTGGTTGCTAGGGACGCTGCTATCGATATTATTTCTGTTATGTTGTGTAACTGTTTAATGGTGTTATCTTTATTGCTACCCCCTTCCCCGTCAATGTATAGTGTTGGTCCACAGCGCAAACATATTAGTTTAACAAAATCCGCATCTAAAGATACGTTATTTCCCCCTGTGCAATTCCAGTCTCACATCTCACAGCACATCGTCATTAACAAATACCGGAAACAGACCGAAAACATTTCAAAAAAATAAAATAATACCTTATTCCGAGTGTGCTTGCTTTTCTCTTTGAAAGTCATCACATAACGGCATTGTAATACACGGTTCGGCTGCATTAAATATTACATATCTGCCGTAGTTCTGTATTTATAGCCCTGATGAGAAGACAAACATGAGGAACTGAAAACGTGACGTGGATCATAAATATATCAGCCATTAAACAACATCTTACATTTCTTTTCACACAATACGTCTCTTTGCCGTATCAACACTAATTCGGCTCACTTTTATATTTGATCCAATTGGTAGATAGGCTGTATTTACACCATAAAGGTGCACAGATGATATAAAGAGACACCTGGTGGTTAAAGCATGTTATTGAATTTCATTATTTTTATTATTAGATATTAATAGGATCCCTATAAAGTATATTCATTACTCGTTATTCTCTACTAATAGTTAATTAAAGACTGTATATAATGACTATTTTGCACATCCCGTTCAAGATTTCAAGATGTTCTAAGGTTTATTGACATATCATATAGGCCTACACAACTATGGTGTAGTTCTGCACTGAATGAAAAACTTGGGTCGCAGGTTCCTCAATAGTGCATTACAAGACATCTATCAATATGTGTGCATACCTCCAGCAATGTTAACTATGTTGAAGCACTTATTTTAACTGATATTATACATAATGTATTATACTCTTATGATGTATGCAAATATTTCATCTCCGGCCTTGTCAGGTATTGAACAATCAATAAATAAAGAACACAGAATTGTTAAATATAAAACACAGAATTTGTGTGATTATACTAAATGATTTTCAAATAAACACCACTGCATATTTAACTGTTACACATGCTGATGTAACGCAAATGTTCCAACTTGGGATCAATAAAGTATATCTTATCTTAAGCTGATCGATGGCTACTGCCATATTTGCAAAATGTGCCTCTGAACCTTGACAAGTGCATGTTTCAGGCTTATCAATTAATGTAATGTAATGTAATGTTATCAATTAACTCCAGGGGTCACAAACATAAGTCCAGCTGTTAAATAAAGCTCTTCTGACCTTAGCTAGCGTGTGGGTATATATATATTAATACTGCCCATTATGGGCACCAGCAATTTTCACCCATTTATTAATTATATGTTTTAAATGTGAGTGTTTCCTGTCCCCTAAACCTCCAGGGATGTACACAGTTTAATACTGGCAACTTCTTATTATGGGAAATACGAAAACGTCTTTTAAAACTACAACTCCCAGTAGAGACGTGCCATAGAGAACATGTTGCGAAACAGAATAGCCAGCATGTGTAGTTCTGGGTACGGGGGTGGGGGAGGGGGGGGACGCGGTGGACCCGTTCAAATCCAGTTTTGAACAGTCTGCCGTGGTTCCATCCCATTTCAAGTGCTGTTCGAGGCTCGGTAACCCTCGGAGCACACTCTCCAATCACAGAGCTTGAGGACTATCACGGGGTTTGTCAAACAGAGCACATGGTGTAGTCCAAACGATAGCTGGGGATTCTGGGTAGTGTAGTGTCTTCATTGCCTTTAAGGGCAGTTGACACAAACGAATGCCGTGCTTCCATGAGCGTCCATAGAAGCACATGGACATCCCGGAAAGCTGAAAATGGACGCTAAGGCCCCCCCCCCCTTGCATTGAAAATGGACGCTAAGGCCCCCCCCCTTGCGTTGGAAAAAGCCGGCAGGGGACTTGACATAACGTCAACATAGGCCGACCTGGGAGTGAGGATGTGTTGGGTTGGTGGGAGCAGACAGTCGCTGTGCAGGGACACTGGAGGTGAAACATCAGTCAGACTGGAGACCAGTGGTTCCCTTGACCCAGAAGACAGCAGATGCTGCCTGCAGAGAGCTCGACTGTGGCTCTGCTGTTTCTGTAGGACGGAGAGAGGAGTCCTCAGACAGATCTGTGTGGAAAATCAGATCTGACTGTGTTCAGTCTGGATCTTCTCTGAGAGAGTGTTCAACACCAAGTAATTCTAACTACTTCATGAATCTCACCTGCTCAGGTAAGCCCACCTGTGACATCATCTATGAAATCATGTCCTCAGTCTTTTTGGCAGCATCCTGACATCATATCATTTTTGTTGAAGGTGAATGTGTCCTCTCTATTTGTTGATAGATCTGCTGTTTCAGCCCAACATCTCTCTGTCCTCCTCCATGGACAGGGTCTCCGAGGCCCAGCAGCAGGGGTTCCAGATGATCAGAGGCTCCACCTTCACTATCAGTTGCTCCATCCAGCCTCAGTACCCAGGAGGCTCCTTCCAGCTCAACTTCACCTCCTCCAGCTTAGCCCACAACCACAACTCAAAGCCAGCTGTCAATCACTCTGCCCACTTCCTGTTTCCTTCTGTAGAGCCCGCCCACCAAGGAAGCTACAGCTGTGTTTACAAGCCCCCAGGAAGTGCGCCGGACTCAGGTGAAAATATTCGTGGTGGCCAAACGGCGGTACTACACTTCCGTTTGGTTGCCAGGCCCGGAAACATTGACCCCATTGACTTACATGGGGAAAGAGTGGTCTGTAAATCGTTGGATAATTTTTTTTAAACTAAATAAACAACCCAGTATGAACACTTATTAGCCCTTATTAAAAACGTTCGTTCCTCAAGTTGTAAAAATGTGCTAATAACGTTATTCTGAGTTATTTCCCTCTGCATTATGAACACGCATCTAAACCACGGGACCGCGCCCGCGACCGGCATGTTCATGTTACATTTCAGTACTATGCGTTTATCTTTACCCATGGATGCACAATAAGAACGGACCCATATCGCCTTACTGACAGCCCACGGAGCTGTAATAATGGATATATTGCACATGTTTGCTGTAATTCATCATTTGTAAAATATTATACTACATGGGCTGCATGATTAAATCTTGTACCGTAAATGTTGTATTAAATAAAGTTAATATTACCGACGTTAGATTAACGTCCCTGTAGTTTATTATTGCACTAAGAAGCTTATTGCACTGTATATATATATATATATATATATATATATATGCAGTGCAATAATTCTTTCATGCTAAATGAAGCTCTGTTGGATATCACTAGATCCTGTTAGTAGCTGCCGCCTCGTTAATATCAAATCCATCATAATAACAATCCATTACCATGCTGTCATGAACGTGCGGTGCTGTTACGTTTACGCAAATTGACGTGCTTGATGTGAACGAGCATGTTGGTTAAAGTTGCGCATGCTCTATGAGCGCACATACGGGTACTTCTCAGGCATGCCGGGTAATCTGTGACGTTTCGCTCTCTCAAAAGTTGGGTCATTTTATCATCATGCGCTAATGAGCAACTCTCATAGGAATGAATGAGGCCCCGCCTCCCACGCTGTATCCAGTTCTTATTATGCATCCATGGTCAGAGCCCTAAAGGGCTTTGATCTGGGTGTTCCCGCAGTTGAAGAGAAAGGAGTTCAGGAAGCAATAGCAGCTCCAAGGAACTCATCTTTCACACATGGATTTATCAGCTCTTATACCAGTTTTTTAACCAATAATATAAAATATAGCTTGTTATCTTTCCTCCGAACGTCATCAACAATGTGTAAGTGCCTCATATTTCCTGACTTCCTGTCAGCTCCAAGCCCATTGGTCCCTACTGTAGATCTTTAAAAACAAATTTGTTTTATTTAGAAAAGTCCAATCAGTCGGTACAGTTTGAAACCAAAGACACATCAACCCATGGAATATGAAGACAATTAAGGTAACATATTTAATTCCCAAAGTGTGAATCTTATTTGGTGACATTTGGGCTAATGAATCAGCGCACCTAGCGTTGGATTTGTAGATCTCGCGCACATTGAGGGTTAGTGTTTGTGATTTCATTTTTAATACGATGAACAAATTAAACAAAGTAAAGTTTATAAAATCTCAGGTTTTTCACAACAATGCATCTCGTTAGTGATAGTGATTTTGTGTAAATCAAGATTTATAGATTTTTAAGAGTTTGTATTTTGTAATAATTTAACTTTTTTAAAGGATTCTGCTTTATTGTGTATTTTAGAAATGTGTTAAAATCCATACTTTTACCTACTTTTAATTAAGAAGGTGTTGTTATTTCTTATTAACTGTGCTCAGTTTTTTTAATGAATTTGAATTAAATAACGCACACGTGTAGCAGAAGCCTTCAGAAGTGATAAAGATGAGCAAGATCACTGTAATAAATATATCTGTCATTTGCTATGTCCAACACAAATAATAAAACTACTTTAATAATCTATGAAACTCTGAGAATGAGCTGATTTTAAAAGTGTTTCTCGTAGTTCAAACGTCAGGGCGTCCGTTATGACTGGATTGTATAATGTCAGAAAATAATCTCTGTGGAAACAAGCATTTATGATACTTATACATTTTGTTCAGGAGGATAACTTTCACATATCAACATGCATTTGAATTATTTCTAATTTTATATTGGAGAAACATATTTCATTATTTTTTAGACCTGTTCAACGTCTCCCTCAAGAACAACATTTTAATTAAATATTAGATATTTTACTCAAACAGACTTCATGCATGAAGCTCACTCCAGGTGAGTGCTGGTCTGACACACACACACACACACACACACACACACACACACACACACACACACACACACACACACACACACACACACACACACACACACACACACACACACACACACACACACACACACACACACACACACACACACACACACACACACACACACACACACTTCAGCCCCCTTTGGTTTTCTCTTTTTGTCTTTAATGTGCAGTTCATGGAAGGGGTGATAGGTATAGATTAGCATATTGTGTGTGTACAAGGTTTCAATATTGTCAGCGTAGTATCTTTCAGTTCCTCTCTGTCTGCCCCCCTCTCTTTCCCTCTCCTGATCTCCTCCCTGCTTCACTAACAAAATTACACAGATAAAAATACTCAAGAGGGTGCTTGTTCGCACACAGATGAACAGGCAGGCAAACTAGCAGCATGTTCAATACCTCCTGTGCCTACTTGAGCACAAACAACAACAGCAAAAGTTGAGCCTCTCAGTGTCTCAGTACAGGTTTGATCAAGGCTGCTTTTGACATTATCAGCCCTGTGGGTGCTGTTACTGTTCTGAGCCCCATATACTTCCTCTTCAGACTGCACGCTCCTGAAAGAATTAGCAACCTGCAATAACAGAGTGCCAGACTAAAATCTACGGTCTGCTACACAGCGTTAGCGCCAGACATTCAGCTCAGCTGCTTATAAATCTTCCAATAAACATCTGGGCTTTCTATAAAAAGACAGGAGGGCTGACCATGTGTAGCATACCTGAAATGAGATACTCCCTGTGATACCGGGCCTTAAGGACACCTAGAAACAGCGTTGTGCTTTTTCATTGGCTGAGACGGCACAAATGCCCCGGTGTTAACCCAGCTGAGGGTTTGTACAGAAATCATGCACCGTGTTTCCGCACACCTTTACCCCTGCTTTTAAGCGAAATTATGATATGTATGAACAAAACTAAAAACACATAAATCATGCACCCTTTATTAATTACACGGTGTAACACTATATTTGTATGCTTCTGGGGGTTCTGCGATGTGCTGGCCTCTCAGTGAACTGGTGCACTGGCTGTTTCTGACTTTCTCAAGGATATGTCAGAACTGAATGGCGTGAGTGTTTTCCCTCCTGGTAAATGTGGGATTAAAAAAACCCACAACTGACATATTAGCTGGTGACAGGATCCATGTTGGGGCGCCGGTTTATACTTCCAAGGCTGCTGATCCGTACGCCCAGCTGAGACCGGGTTTATTGGACCCAGGGAACTGCAATAGTTCCGACATGACACGGTAATGGCTTTATGTATTTAAACAGTGTGCACTGTGCCATTTCATTGCACAAGCTCTATCTGCGTGATCTGACAAGTTGATTCCTCAGAGGAGAGATAAGAGGCAATTTGTTAGCCCAGTAGGATTAACTAAACCACTGCTCTGGATTTTGGCCTTTGCTGTGGAAGCGACGGATAAAATCCAGCTGTCAGTCTCAGCCTGGGAGTCGGGTGACGATGCATCACAGATAACTATTGATCATTCATTAATGAAGCTTTATTCTAAATAATCTCTATTAACAACTTTTGCATATGAAGTAAGCAACAGAGCAACATTTTCATATCGGAAGCATTCTGGTTTACCTGTTCGGGTAGTTTTGACCAATCACATTCGAGCTTGCTTTGGTTGAATGTGGGTAAACAGACGGTGAAGAGATAAATGTGTGTCATATAATCTTGAAACTAATTGGCTCTCTGACAATGATTTAGCTTTTTGTTACCGAAATGAGCGTGTTATAGGGATTCTTGTGGAACAATCAGTTAGTAGACATCTCTGGACTCTAACTCCAGTCTCTCATCTTGTTTGAGGTTCTCCCTCTGGATATCCGCTGGCTACATCCAAACTCTTGAAATACTTGTGTTACCCGTTGAGGTCGATCAATAGCTGATCGGTTCCAAGACTGTATTGTACCGCAACTGTTTTTTGCTTTTGCTCTGTGTAGCTTTGATACCCGGAAAACAAGACGTTTAATTCCAACAAAAGCTTAAGTTTCTGTGAACTAAAAGCTAAATCCCGAGCCTGCTTTGGGAATGTTGCTCATGGCTGCCTTTTCAGTCTGGCCCGTCTGTTGAAATGTGATTATGTATACTATGTAAGGCTCACAAAAGGGAGTTATACACAAACACATTAGTTATGCTGTGTGTCATATGACAACTGGAATGGTATAAAATCCCCTAAATAAATTAATATATAGAATTATTTCCAAGCAGAACTATTTTTTCTCCAGCAAATACTGACAGATGTTGAATAGTGACAAACGGTGCATTCATAGTCTGCATTTCTACAACGTCATGAAGGAAAACTGGTGTCATTTATTATCCTTAAAGAAAATGTGATTCTGATTAGTCTCAATCAAGAACAGAACATCTTTCTTTTCATTTCCCCTGCACAGTCTCCATCTCTCCTCACTTTGTATGTTGGCACTGCTGATCCCTTAGCCTTTGCCAATCTGCTGAAATATTTACCTTTCCTTCCTGTCAAAGGACGTTTGTGGTTTTTGTAACTGGGTAAGGTCTACTATTGCCCCTCTGCACCCATGATTTATATGGTACAAGGGGTTTGGTAGATAAATATTAAAACATGGCTACTCCAATGGCTGCCAGCAACAACAGGCGGGCTGGTTTCCTGTACAGGGTTGGATTGCCTTCCTTGCAGGGGCTTCTGGGAGGAGAGGCCAGTGGGAGCAACATGCAGGAGAGTGTCACTGAAGAGAGAATAAAAAGGCACACAAATATAAGTTAACGCAGAATGGGATGGACGGCCAAAGAGAATGGTGGTCTGAAGGTAATTTTATGTGTGAATGCAGTTGTTTACCCTCTTAACAAGATAAAAACCACGGGAAACACGCAAAACACTGAATATCAATGAGGACATGTCGATAGGGTCAAGAACACAGTGGAGAATTTGGCCAAAAATGTGTAGAAGAGACATGTCCTGGTGGTTTAAGAGAGCGTCCCATCGCTTCTAAATCACAGTGTTGGCTCCGTCTTCGTGTACAGTATCTCTTCAGAATAACCAATAATGGTGGCTAACCCCAACAGAGAACAAGTTAGAGTTTGTATTTGAATGAGGTCTGAAAGGTAGGGACTTCCTCATTTCTAGCAGCAGAATAGACCTTTTGCTAAATGTTTCCATTGTGTCTGAAATGTTTTAGCATTTAGCTAGCTGAGTACCTTTTTGCCTGTTGAAAGTAGAGAGACGCTTTCAAAGATTCAGTGCAAGCTTCAAAATAAGAGCCCTTTTGGGGTTGACATTAGCACTGTGTGAAATAATACAGACCCCTCATTCATTTCAATGTAAAAACTGTGGAGGCCAAGTGGGCGACCAAACTAAGAGAGCTCCAGCTAAATAAAAATGTACGTATGTAAATGTGGTATGCATACTTTTAATGTAAATTGTATAATTCTACTGTTTAATTGCCAAAACATCAATTAAATTAAATGCAAGTGCAACCGCAATAACTTTCAGGAGTGGTATCTTTCATAGTAAACTGAATGTGTTTGTGAGAATTCCAAGGCAGGTTGTTGGGCCGGTCGGACAATTCACTAGCACCCCCCCCCCCCCCCCCCCCCCCGTTGACAATTGACTAGCGGTACCGAGTTGGGCCGGTCGGCCGGTCGAGTTTCCCGGGCTGATTTTAAGTCCCAGTCCGCCCCTGTCTGTAGGACAAATGTTATATTCCCTAACATACCATACCTATCTGTTTCAGAACACTATGTGTGTTTTTACAGTCAGTGCCTTTAAAAATGAATAGAGCCCCTGATAATAACAAAAAGGCCATAAATGAAAGATCAAGTTCTCCTTGTGTTTCCTCAGGGACCATGATATTATGATATTATGAAGATCAGAATGGCTGCAGCCATCAATAACTACTTAAGAGTTTGTACAGGTATTGGCAGAGACCTGAATGATAATAGGGTTCACAGAACATAATAAAGACACGTCGTGCAGGACATATTTATGATCTAGAGACTGTGGATATTAGATACTCTACAAATGTGTATATTTAGACCATGTGTTTGCGTTGGGCGGTGAGAAACGCATTTGCAGCAGGATTATTTTATTTAGATATTGTTTCAGCCGAAATATATCAAAATATCTCTACAAATCACTCTTTTGGCAAAAAACCTTGCATGTTATTAGCATTGATAGGTTATTGTTTGGTCCACTCATGCCCCCTAAAACAAATTTAGAATGGTACAATACTCATGCAATCATATTTTCTGAAGGTTTAATGTTCAGTTGTTGCTGAACATTTTAAGAAAGATAGGAATAATAGAAAGAAGACCCTTTCTTGAATTGTCCATATCCCACTATGTTACTATGCTGAATAAGTCATTCAAAAGTCAGTCTTTTGATCCATTTTGTATAATAGTATAATGTTGTTAAATGGATAAAAATAAGTAATAAGCAGTTAAACTTACAGTTCTGTTGAAGGTTGTAGTGTGTGCACTAGGGTGGCTGCACAGTGGGGATTAAGGAGTGTAAATACAAACCAGCCTGGTTTACATGCTAGCTGGCCTGAGGATACTCCCAGGCACGAAGCATGCAACCAAAAGTGTAACTGACTTAACAAAGCCTGCACGGGGGCCTGTGGAGAAACAGCAGGATTATAAATAATAAAAATATGCTGACAGCCGTGAGGTAGAGGTCATTCATTACACATGTGCAAACACACAGACCTGCACAGAAGCACACACAGGTACATGTCTGCATACTGAATCTCTGTGTAGCCAGAGGGGAGTGATATACTCCCATTAGTCTTACATGTATTACGTGCATACATGTACGTGACACGCGCATGTGAAATACCTCATTTAGAGAGAGGTTTGCAAATCATATCTCTTTAAATAATTCATTATAAGCCATTTTCACTTTGCATTGTTATAAAACATTTACTTTTGTAGAGTATGCATAACTAACTTTTCTTTATTTGTCCTTGTAACCTTTTACAACAATTTACTACACCACAACTTTTTCCAAATATATATGTGTGTATTCTATTGTGTAAAACATTGATGTTGTCACTCAGGAAAAAGTCAAATCTAAGTAGGATGAAATATCCGTGTAATCTTGTCGTCAACTATGCAATTTTTGTTTGCCCCAGTGTCAATTAGAAAGGAGGTTAAATCAAGGCGATATGCTTTTTTATTACACATCCCTGACAAATTAATTGCGGAGGAAACCCATCTCGGCCGCTTGTATCCGCAATCTCGTTCTTTCGGTCATGACCCATCCTTCATGACCATAGGTGAGGGTAGGAACGAAAATGGCCCGGTAGACAGAGAGCTTTGCCTTCTGGCTCAGCTCCCTTTTCGTCAAACGGTGCGGTAAAGCGACTGCAGTACCGCTCCCGCTGCTCCGATTCTCCGGCCCATCTCACGCTCCATTGTTCCCTCACTCGAGAACAAGAACCCGAGATACTTGAACTCCTTCACTTGGGGTAAGGACTCATTCTCTACTTGGAGTGGACAGTCCATCGGTTTCCTGCTGAGAACCATGGCCTCAGATTTGGAGGTGCTGATCCTCATCCCAGCCGCTTCACACTCGGTTGCGAACCGATCCAGTGAGTGCTGAAGGTCGCAGACCGATGAAGCCATCAGAACCACATCATCTGCAAAAAGCAGTGGTGCAATTTTTAGTCCACCGAACTGCAGACCCCCCCCCCCCCACGACTACACCTCGAAATCCGATCCATGTATATTACAAACAGGATTGGTGACAAAGCGCAGCCCTGGCGGAGGCCAACCCTCACCGGAAATGGGTCCGACTTACTGCCGAGGACCCGGACACAGCTCTCGCTTTGGGAGTACAGAGATTGGATGGCCCTGAGTAGAGACCCCCTCACCCCATACTCCCGCAGCACCTCCCACAGTAACTCCCAGGGAACTCGGTCATACGCCTTCTCCAAGTCTACAAAACACATGTAGACCGGATAAGCGTACTCCCAGGCCCCCTCCAGGATCCTTGCGAGAGTAAAAAGCTGTTCCGTCGTTCCACGACCAGGACGGAATCCGCATTGTTCGACAATCGGCTACATACCAAGAAAGATAAAAATATTGTTTTCAAAATACATAAATACATTTTCTTTTATAAATCATGATCAAATATGCTCATTAAATAATTTAACAAGGATTTGGAAGCACGGCTGGGTCAGCAGACGCGTTGATTCCATCTCCAATTAAGATGTTGCTGTTTTGCTGCACCATATGAAGGCAAAGGGTAACTAACTTACTTAAATTGTACTTGCCAAAAGAAAAATGTAAAATACAAAACAAGGTAATCCTTTGGAGAGACAGAAATGTCAGATTTAATTTGAAAACAAAACGTCCTTGACTAAGATAAAGCTAAAATGTTAAAAGAAACGGGAAAAGGTTGAGTCAATATAATAAATCTGACACTACTCAAACAGGAATAAGACTAAATCAACAAAAAACATTAAAAACATGAACTCTATCCGACACATAGACCTTTAGTGTTTTAGTATTTCACGTTCCCAATTTGTATTGTGTTTTACTATATGAAACCGTACTGTATAACATGTCAAATGGTTGTGTGTGTATGTCTGGTCTGTCGGCTTCTCCAAGCGTCACATCGTTAAACATCAGCTGTTTTCTAGTAAAGGCAAATGAAATGATCTGAGGCCATTACCATTGTTCTGCTTCACTTGTAAAAAGTTATGTTGGGTACGTCGTAAAGAAGCGTATATTCCCAGAGGTGTTTTCTACCCACAGAAAGTCCCCAAAGCTTTTGTTCTTCTCTTCAAGAATTCCTGAGCTCATGTGCTTTACTGCTTTCCTTTCCCACAAGTCATATGATGTTATTACTTCCTTTAAGGACCACACTCACATTGCTTTACATAATGGTTGGAAATACTGACAAAGATGAGAAGATATTTGTTACCAGTACATGAAGGGGTCAATTAAAACACAATGCTGGGTCAATGGTCTCATTGGTCTTGGATGGAAATATTTGACTTGTGTGGTTATTTTGTTTCATGTGTTCATTATTAATATTATTATTTTATTGTTCCCTGTTGCACAAGTATCATTACGTTGAGTTCAGTTACATTTAGACAAGGTAAGGCAAGTTTATTTACATAGCACCTTTCAACACAAGGCAATTGAAAGTGCTTTACAAAAATGAAAGACATTAAGAGCATTAAGAAACATATGATAAAATGGCATTTAAAAACACTCATTTATAAGCAAAGATATTAAATGGCATTTAAAAACACTCATTAATGTCATTTTTTACGGTGGCAAACACGTAACAACGGCCCAAAACAAACGCGCTGCAGTTTCCAAAATCGATGCCAATAAAAAAACACCCATGCACCAAAACACATGCGAATCAAGCACGTTTACATTTTTTTAAATATTTGACGTGCATCAAAAACATGACTGTAATAGAAAAAAGGAGTGAATGATACACAAGATGTATGCTATAAAATAAAAAGACCTTGGTTATGGTTATTTAAATATCTGAGTATTGACTAACATTGACATTCAGACTTGTTCAAAACAAGTTAAAAAATCCTTGTAATAACTTTAAATTAAAGTTGGAGAAATTATTCTTACTTTTATTTATCTGCAAATATCAATCATTACATTTGAATAACACTCAATAACAGCGAAGAACACACAAAATACACTTTTTAAAGAGATGCTTTTACTCGTGTTGATCACTACGTACTGTATACTATCAAGACACAAAACATAACTGAGGAAACAATTTGTTAGAAATATGAAACATTAGTTAAATCTAAGACCTTAAATCCAGCAATTATCCTCGCAGCCATTTTGTACCCTTCCCCATAAATGTATTACTGTACATGTTAAAAATGAATCATTCTGAACATCCTAACATCACAAATCCCATGTATTTAACTGCTATTGCAATCTCATTAATTACAAATCAACTGATCCTATTATTTTTCTCATCCCGAAAAACAATTTGAGACAATTTCTAAGGAAAATAACAATATCTCATGCATGCGCATTAAATAGAACAACACACTTTGTCTGTCACAATATTTAATGATTTTGTCTCTCGCATTTGCAAAAATCATTAGTGGTTTTATTTGCCCGCTGTGCCGAGGTGTTAGCAGGCGCGCTAATATCCGCAGTGAGTATGCAAAAGCATGCTCTCTATCAGTCTTTGAACAGTGTGTTGTCTCTGCTCACACCACCAGCTGAGAAGCACATCCTCTGTCAGCTTCAATTCCCAGTCTGATGAACTTAATGTGTGTGTGTGTGTGTGTGTGTGTGTGTGTGTGTGTGTGTGTGTGTGTGTGTGTGTGTGTGTGTGTGTGTGTGTGTGTGTGTGTGTGTGTGTGTGTGTGTGTGTGTGTGTGTGTGTGTGTGTGTGTGTGTGTGTGTGTGTGTGTGTGTGTGTGTGTGTGTGTGTGTGTGTGTGTGTGTGTGTGTGTGTGTGTGTGTGTGTGTGTGTGTGTGTGTGTGTGTGTGTGTGTGTGTGTGCCTTTGTTTGTCATTAAGCCTTGGTAGACAACTCAATATATTTTCTCCGGTTGACATCTCTGTTGATGGGCCCCGAGGTGATCATGTGATGTTGTTTCAGTATGTGTGTGTGCTTTTGTAGTAAGACATCATTCACCCACCCCCCTTAGTCTGCTTTGTTGTTACTTTTTTCAGGGTTACAATTATTAGAGAGAGACATTTCAACTGGAACTTCTTTTACTAGAAGTATTACGGGATGCTACTTCAGTCACTTTATATTTTCACGTTACCATATAGTGCTGGTGAATTAGTTACAAGGCCTAAATTAACTCAACAAGTGCTTAAGTTTAAAATTAATGTAGCACTAACAGATTGCACACAGTTAAACAACTGTAAAACAATTCTTAAAGCAGAATATACTTTGCAAATGCCGATGTAGTCAAGATGTCTGACTTCTTCAAGGTACAACATGCACACATAAATGATAATTCTTACTATGTATGTGTACTTCTCTGATTTTAATATTGTATTTTCCTTTTTATCTGCACTGTCCCTTTTGGTCTTTTTTTTGCAGTTGGACAATTTAAGGATTGCTGATTCTGAAGAAAAGCTCTTTCAAAATCACATTTACATCTGTAATAGATAAAGGTCCAACCCGTTAAACAGTTGTATTTGTTTCTTTGCGCTTTAAAAAATAAAGAAAATCTTATTAAAAATAGCATATACAGTACCTAAACAAATCTTTTTTGTTTTAATACTAAGTAATAGGGTTGTCTGTGAAAACATACAGTATTAAGGGGGGAGGTATTCACTTCTCAGGCTTATATGCAATTAGATTAAAACATCCCATTTAAGTTTGTGAAATAAAATCACTTAATTTGCATTGCAGCAATTAACCCGCACCCTCTGTAGTTACAAGCAAGAAAGTCCCTGTCTTATTGTTTTGTTTTTTATTTGTTTTTTACTGCCATTTCTCCTGTAAGTGATCTTTTTTATTGGATGGATGAGTCTGTTTTAATGTGCTGGAGACAAATTTCCCAAGTGGGACAATAAAGACAGGAATGAAGTAGATTTTACAAGCTGGTATGTTGTTTATGTACAATCTTAATTGCAAAACAGCCATAGTTGTAAAATAAATGTAGTGGAGCAAAAAGTTTAATACCGGAGGTGACTGTACTTTTTGGTTTACTTTGTGAGAGGTTTTAACTATTTAATTTGTAGTGCATGGTTATAGTATATTTTAGTTTTAAAACAAACCTATTTGAGAACTATTCTGTCTTTGAGTCCTTCAAACTGAATAAATGACTAATCCCCTTCAACAGCTTAGACATCTTTGACCTACACACAATTCAGGGAGGTAAACAAGTGACCAATGGCATGCCAGGAGGGGAGGATTGCTCTCTGGCCACAACATATTTCTACCTTGGATTTATCAAAACAACTGGACATAGCATTGGAGACGGGGTGCTGTTCGTCCGTTTGAGAGTAGCTCAGGGGCGCATGAAGCCAAAAATGGCCAGACTCTCAAAAACAAATTACCCAGATCGTCCTTTACTTAAAACATTAAGCTGAATTACAGACCTGGCTTTCCCAATGTAAGTCAATGGGGGAAAGTATGTTTAGGCGGATGGCATTGCGTGACTCAAACAGAAATTGTAAAAGCACTGTTTGGCCACTACAGAAATGTGCTTCAAAGCCATGCACTCTGTGTTTCTAGATAAGAGCTAAAATGAGAGCAAAAACTACAAAAGCACAACCGGGAATCAAGGGACGGGAGAAAGTCCAGTGAAAAGACAATGAAACTCAGAGACACTTACAAGTACGTTTGGTTTGTTCACTGGCATCACCAGGTGTCGGAGATGACCCGGGCAAAATGTAAAGACATGGAGGCAATGAGGGCTGCAACACATGCCGGTGTTTGGACAGTCATTCCCCCTCCTTCTTGGACTCCTAGATCTCTTCCTTTTACTTTCCTCTAACCCTACTGTACAGGACCTTGGTGTTCGCCTCGGTTCCATCTGTTGGATACATTTGGTTCCACTTTGAAAAAATCTTGAAAAACTCCCCAAACAGGCGAAAACCTACCAGTTTCACCCACTGTCTCTGCCACCTCCCTCCATGCCTGGTTCCTCCCGGTAAATAGTCTGGTCGTAAAGAACCGGGTGATTTGCTACCGTAATTTCTCGTTTGGAATATGAGGAAATGAACTCTGGCTCTCCCAGCTTGCACGCGGTTTGATTGGCTAGCGCTTCTACTGTCAGATTTGCATAAACGTGTTTGATTGGCTGGCGCTTCCAGCTCAGCTTCAAAAGTTGAACATTGCTCAACTTTTGAATCCTGGAGATCCTGGAAATCCTGGAAATCTTCGCTTCGCTCCCCCACAATGCAGTTCGGCGAAAAGCGAGGCAAAGTGACGTCATCCCCATTCAAAGTCAATGGGCAGAGAAGCGTTGGAAGATTTGTTTAAAGCTGCTGTGTGGACGTACAGTCTGGACTTTGGTTTTAACTTACCATTTTTGTTGTATGGTATTTTAAGTTTAAAGCATGCATATGTACTCCTTTATATAACTGTTGTGTTTTGTCTTGGATATGCATACTGCTCTTCCCACCATTTTAAAAGAATCTAAAAATAACTAGACTCCTTGACTCCGATCACGTCCTGGACAATCATATCTGAAGTTTAGAGAAGAAGTATAGAGTAGCATAAATATTATTTTTGTCTCTTGTCCTGTCTTGCTTCATAAAGACAAACTCACTTTGTTTAAAGGAGCGTAATAATCAAGTTTGACTCAGCTTGACTCTCATCACTGTCTTCCACTCTCAGCTCCATTTATTTGATCAAATCAAAGCAGAAACATTAATAAATTCCAAGGGAAGGTTTATTTTACAAACTCCTGTTCCCTGTTGCTTGCTTATTTTTCAGTAACTCAATCTTTGCGTTTACATTCTTTGTATTATTTGGATGTGAACAGCACTGTTCGGCCTGATCTCCACCTTTGCAGATTCTGCAGTTACACCCCTGAGCCTTGTGGTGACATCATTTAGAAAAATCCCAACTTGCTTTCCAAATAAGCGTAAAAGTCCACAACACACAAGCAGGGCCTCAGATGTCATACTGTACCTCAACGGACCTGAAGAGTCATACGTCTTGGTGAGGAAACATTCTCCAAAAGGTCAACAAAGTTCTTATTTGACTGTGTTTCATTTTGAGTGGGTTACAAAGAGCAAACCATCCGCCAAGCTGGTGTGTTTTCATTATTCTATCTTGAAATGTGATCAGAGCATCTTTCACACTAGTTTTCTGCCCCGTAACTTTATTGTTTTTGTTCAACCTCACCTCATAGTGTTGCTTCAGTTGTAGCTGTATATACAAATGTGTACACATATTTTTACATTTTTATATACATTTGTTTTTATATTCGAGATTGTGGGACACAGTATTTCGATCTCTCTGTCTGTACACACAAACTGGAAGATTGATAATAAAGTTGACTTTTGACTTTGAGCTTGAGAAAAATCTTTAAAAACGAAAACAGTACACAATGTGACCAAGAACGAACAGCAGGAAGACATGATTAGCATCTAGCTGCTAACTTAAGCTAACATTTTGAATCGGAAGAGACAGACATTTCCTGCAGGACTCACGAGAAACCAAAACATAAATAAAAGCACTCTGAATTATGTCAAAAGCAAGGGAAAACCTCCGGGTCTGAAAAGTGAAGCCAATGTGTGCCAAAAGTGCATTATATCTGCAAGGGGCAACTCCAATGTTTTTCAAACAAAGTTTGTACAGAAGTTTATAAGACTTACTTACTTACCCTTACTTTCACATGACCTCAGCAAAAGGACGAGTACAGGATGGAACTGAGGAGCCACGCTATGCAAGCCAGCAGTTTAAGGTATAGGTGGTCAGACACTGTTGCAAGTACGTTTGTTTTGTGCCAAGATAAATAGGACCTGGGGAGAATTTGAGGAGGCAACGAGGGCTTTAACATGTGACAATGGCTGGTGTTTGGACTATCACACCCTCCTCCTCCATTCCTTTTTCTTACCTCTAATCCTAACCCTAACCCGAGTGAATGCAAAAGTGCATTAAACCAGGAAGGCTTTGATTTTCAAACGATGTCCGATTCTATTGAAGTGCCTGGGAGAAATACCTTTACTTTGACTTGACCCATTACTTCAGAGGAAACTGTACGCTTTCCCAATTGCTAGTTTCAAGGCTTCTTTATAACAGCATGATTCATTTAGTCAATTATCCTCCAATTTACAGTTAAATAGACAATAAAGAAGAGTATGCTTTAGGTTTAGGGCAATTCCTGATTGACTCGTCACTACCTCGTCAATGCCACAATGTTATTACTACCATGTCATGGATATATGTACAATTCAGAATAAAATATGTTGTCATGAAATGTTAGTCTTTACCAAACACTGCCATCCCTGCATTCTCCACGGGGGTTGAGTGTTAAAGGGTTAATAGAGGGAATAAATGAATTAGTCAAAGAAGAAAAGCAGTGCGTCATCTTCTCTAAAGCGTCCGGCTCAGGCGTGGGGTCGTGCCCTCCTCTCCGAAAGCTCTTTGGCTCTAAACAGAGCTGAGTGTTAAGGTCGCGTAAACTCTCAGGCAGAAAAGACTCTTTTGAAATGGGGACGAGCCACAGCGTGGGGTTCAATCACCAGGATATAAAATGTAACCAGTGTCCTCTCACGGAGCTAACGAGAGCCAGGCTGGGACCTCTGACCCTCGTGTGCTTAAGTTCACCGCACTCATGTGAAATTAAGAGCTATTAACAGGCAGGTCATTGCTAATGAGGACCCCTGTCTGGACGTCCCAGGAAAGCTTGGTTTGTGGAATGTGGACTCCTCATGTGCTCGGGGAGAAGTTAGCTCCACACACACTCGTGACGTTGGATAAGGTGACATTACGTTTGACAAAACTCTGCTTTTTAGGAATTCAGCTTACCCTGTTCGACTAGTAGTGTATTAAGCAGCCGATTTAAGGATTGTTAGGAAATTCAGACCGGAAATCTACTAGCCAAATCTCCATGGCATTTTGTAGAGTTTCCCGGCAGATGATTCAAAAGGCTTGTGGAGACCTCCTGAGCTTTCTAGTGACATCATCAGGTCAACATGTATCTTTGACCAGCCTTTGACGAGGTATTTTTCAAACGAATGCCCAGATTTTCTGCACACCACAACTTTAAGGCGACGCCGCAAATCAATCAACACCTTCCTTAAATGTCAATAAAATAACTTTAAATGGCACTAAGCCAGTAATGTTCCTCATAAATTGTAAAGCCGTTGTACCTTTATCACTTGACATAACCTAACTATCTGTTCCCCTTCATTTCTTGTCATCTACCCATTGAAAACTCTTTATTATCAGCCATAAAATGTAAAAAAAACTCTTACATTTCAAAATCCAATGAGCATGTTCCCCAGAGGATGAACCAATTCAGTACACGTACTTTTATAACAACTTACATTAACGTTACTGTAGCTTCAACTGTAACCTCAACTATATGCTGAAGATACGAAATAATAAGGAAAACATATTGACATAAAATGCACTGCTTACTTTCATGTATTTTCCTTTGTTACCACCCTGTGAAAATGGCAAAGATAATGGGGGTGAAAGAATACAAAGTGTCTATGAACTAATGGTAAGCCTCAAAGGAAAACAACAAATTCTAAGCAGGAAGGGAGCTTGATTAAAGTTGTAAAACAAATTATAATTTGCAAAGCAGGTGAACCGTAACCCATAATGCTATTGCTCAAGTGCATCTTCTTCATACATGTGTCTCTGAGTACATTAACGTCAGGGTGAAAATGCGTGGCAAACACCCCACATGTACTGCCCCTGACCTTGTGTGGTTATGATTGAATTTTCTGCGTCTGAATGTGGCTACTGTCTCTGCTAATATGAGATAAACTGGATTCCAAGTATCTCATCGTGATCATTTGATTACGGTTCATTATCCTGTGAACTCACCCCATCCTGAGCTGCTGACATTCGGGCATTAGAAGTCCCTACAGGTGATACAAGGTCCATTTCTTCTTAAGAGGTATATAATAGGACAAAGATGATGTAATTCCTCCTTAAACCAATGGATGTATGCTGTAATTTGAGAGCTCACACAGCAAAGAGGATTATGGATACACAAGTGAGAACAATACCCTGACTGTGTGTTATAATGATGAAAAAAAACAGACTGCTGTTATTATATCATTGACGTGCCACACATTTTTTCATGACAGGAAACAGTTACTAAGAGCTCTCACAAATTAGTATTTGCTTCTCCTTCTAAAACCAGAAATACCAGAGACACAATCTCAAAGGACAACATCATCAATGGCTTCTGCAAGAGAAAACCTGGATGTGAAAATGTTTAGACTAACCTCTTGACAAACTGGATATGTAGCTGAAATGAGCCGAAAGATGACACTAGGTTGTCCACAAGGTAAAATGTGTCACCTATCATGCTATTTTTTTTGTTTTTATTTCCTGCTTCTTTACACATGCTCTCTCCAGTACAGGTTAGCTCTGAGTGTTAGCGATGCTTGCTAATGTAAACAAAGACCATATTACGTCCAAAAAAGTTATTTCTGATAGCAACGTTTCTGATAGGGTCGTGGGTGTAAAGCCAGCCCACATTGCCGATATTACGTCATATCAGCAGCAAATCTGGATCGGCTCCGTTGTACCCCCGTTTTTAGAGATTTGGGCACGGAGGAAAAGAGAGAGGGTTTTATTTTCCGATGCTGCGTGAGTTCCCCGACACACCAGGGACAAATATTTATGTATGAAAGACGTTTAAAAAGTGCATTTTGCATGATAGGTCCCCTTAAAGGCAAAATGCACTTTTTCTGACACAAAATACCCTCTCTCTCTTCCTCCGTACCCAAATCTCTAAAAACGGGGCAACAACGGAGCAGATCCAGATTTGCGTCTGATATGACGTAATATCTGAAATGTGGACCCACAGCCCTAAAGTTGCTATCGCCCGACTGTTTTGGACGTAATATGGTCGGTGTTTACATTAGCATCGCTAACACTCAGAGCTAACCTGTACTGGAGAGCATGTGTGTGAAGAAGCAGGAAGTAAAAAGGAACTCACCTTGTGGTATAACCGGCAAGAGAGAAAGCCTTTGAGCTCCAAACTGTTTCAGAGAGAATCCTTGATAATCGATGATATGGCGTTTCATCACGGCAGCATTTAGTTTAGACGGTAGCTGCCGGGTCCTGCATGAGCTCAGCCCCCTCCTTTCTTATTTTTTAACAATTTTGTAAAGCTTCATACCCAAAATCAGCACTTTTGAAAAAGGAAGTGAAATAGAGGGATATGACGCATGGCTAGAATGGGTGATCTGTTTGGTATTTTAAGCAAAATACTTCATAGACATATTTTTTCATACATTTTTATATATCCGAGACCTATCCTATTGTCTAAAATAGCATGATAGGTCCACTTCAACTGATGACAGCAGGGCCACAGGCATATAATCTGACCCTCTTCAGTCGTGAGATAACTCAAAGTTTACATTCTCCAGTTTCCGATAATGAAGGTTAATTCGGTTAAGTGTGTGAGGTTAGCTTATCTAAACTAAGACACTGATACCCCAGCAGAGACAGCAAGAGGAATCCAATGGCAGTTTATTATCTCTTATTGTTTCACTTGGGCTGACTTAATGAGATACATTGACAAACACAAAAAAGGAACTAGCTGCAGAAAAGTCGGTACAACTTATAGCACTATACTGTACATCGAGATTGGCTGTGTGGCTGTATGGCAAGGATGAGGGTAGAAAATGAACGTTACATTGAAGAATGGATCAGGAGGCCAGTATTTACTTAGAAAGGGCACTGATTATATTAACAGAAAGTCCAAATAAAACAAAGGTCATGGTCAATCTCAGCAGAATAAAAGAAAGAGCAAATAGGCTTAGAAATAACTAAAATAGCCTCACAGCAAGTTACTGCCAACAAAACCCCTCACACAGTCGATGCCTAGTGGCTTCATATACCCCCCTCGGCCCCTAATTGGGCCAAACCAATTCATGGATGTTAGGTAAACCTGTGAGGGAAATTCCCACTGAAACCTGACCCTAACAAGAACAGAGCAAACAACTGGATGCCAACAATGTTTAAGTGGGAGAAAAATATATAAGGTCAGCCTTGTACTAATACAACTCTTCTTCCCAGGATGAATTTTATTTTGTTCATTGCATTCCTCACAAGAAGAGGAAGAGCGAACCGGCCCCTCCCCCTCCTCTCTATCACATATTACCATAATAAGAATCAGAGTTATCGGAAATCACCAAGGTTAAAACACATTGCACAGATATGCATTAAAGGAAACATACATGTCATTCCGTATCATATTGATAACTTTAGAAATAAATCAACTTGTTAAAAGCTTTACCCTGTGGCAAATAATTACACTTTAGATTTTTGTTCTGTCTTAAAATGTTCTTCTTCATGATTAATCTTACTGAACTCCCAGAGACATGTTGGGCCTTGGATATTGATCTTGCATCTCTTCATCCTATCCATCAGAGGACATTCAGATGGCCTATGCCCCCACCCAATATGATGTCATACTTATTAATATAAAAAAGAGGATATTCAGGATTATTCTTAACTGCAACAGAAAATACATCGTTGCCTAAGATGCCCTATTAAAAAGCTAAAACCTCCATTTGAGCTTGGTTTCTGGAAAATAATTAATACTATAATGACACACACACAACTTTAACTACACATTGTTTTATGACTTCCGTTTTATTTCATTGTCAAAAAATCAAGGGTTTTCGCGTAAAAGCTTTCCGTCAACTTGTCAAAAACATTCAGGATGTACATTTTAAAGACGGGAGGTTCACATCCCCTTACCCTTCCTGAGTAACCAGTCATTAGACCTCCATTACATTGTATATCAACGTCCCAAAGCAGTTGTCTCAAACAGTGATCATCCAGCAGTCCATCTTTTCCGAGTGTATCATCAGGGTATCTGCTGACAGTCGCCACATAATGGATCTGTGGGGCGGCAGAATAAACAGTTTGGGGCGTGACTGTGTGCAGGGGAGGTCAGACATGCTGATTTATGGCCTGTGTGATAAATCACCTCCTCTTTCAGGACGGAGGTCACCGTCAGATCGTCTGACTGAGGAGCGTCTGTGGATTCAGCTGTGGCCTGATGACCTGAGGCTGAGCTGCCGAGGGTCCAAACAGTCCTCCTACCCTTCGTCACTCGTCTCCTCCTCATCCTTCTTTTTCTCCTCCTCTTTCGCAAACACTTTCCTTTTGCCATTTCTCTTAATTCTCATGTTTCTCCAGAGGTGGGAGAGGTACTCAGAGCTTGTACTTCAGTAAAAGTAGAAGTACCAGTGTAGGAAACAAGTACAAATCCTGCAATCAAAATGTAAAGTAAGTAAAAGTACAAAAGTATCAGCATCAAAATATAATCAAAGTACCAAAAGTAGTCATTGTGCAGATTGGTCCATTTCAGAATAATATATATGATATGTTTTATAATGATTGATCATTAAAGTGTTAGCAAAGCTGGTAAAGGTGCAGCTAGTTTTACTTTGTATACTGCCAACCCAGTCTCACAGCATTTCGTGTTATAGTCACGAAAATAATTTAATCTATTGATTCGTGTTCACCAACATGATTTTCGCATTTTTTTCGTGTGCCGCAGAACGATTTTAAAAGCAATGTATTTCTATTGGTAGTATGTTTCGTGCCTGCACCACGTCTTTTAATCCAGTCAGGTCTTGGACGACCGGAAGCTGTAAGTTTCATAAAAACATTTTCCTACTCAATATCTTACCCTAAGCCTAACCCTTTTATTTTAAATAGTTTAATGTCGGAGTTTTTTTGCCGTCCGGGAGAAAAATAAATGGGGCTCAGAGCTGGAGAATACTGAAATCTGTATTTTTTAAAGTATTTTTTCCTTCAAATTTGTTATTATTTACATTGCTTTTAAAATCGTTCTGTGACACGAAAATGGGGAAATCGTGCTGGTGAACACGAATCAATAGATTTATTCGTGACTATAACACGAAAAGCCGTGAGACTGTGTTGATACTGCAGGGTAGCTTGTGAATTTACTCCAGGTGGAACTCAAATCTGATTTAAGGCTTGATTATATCATTATCATTAATCCAAATCTGTAAAGTAACTAAAGGTATGAAATAAATGTAGTGAAGTCAAAGTACAACATCTACCTTAGAATTGTAGTGGGGATGGTACCTCAAAATTGTACTAATGTACACTATTTGAGTACTTAGTTACTTTACACCACTGTGTTTCTCTATCTTCTCCTCCTCGAGTTTCACAAACCTCTTTCTTTCCTCCCCCCCCCACCATTTACCTCTTCTCCCTCTCTCACCTTTCGCTGCTCCTTCTCCTGCCATTCCTCTCCCTCTCTCACCAGTCACTCTCCTTTGTCTCCTGCCTCTCCGCTTCCTCCTTCTTTCTCCCACTTAATTAGATAGCACGCATTAAGGCTCACTCCATCATCATTGAAGTGCCTGTAGCGAATGCGCACTTAAAAACAGACGAGGATGAGAACATTCAATAAGGGGGGTATTTACTTAGCCCGTCACACATTACCATCAGGGGTGCAAAATGTTACTTCAGGGACATTTTCAATTCAGCTGTACGTGTATGGCAACTAATGGAGCATAGTAATGGGGTAGTCTCTATTTATGCAGGGAGGTAAATCAATACAATATATTTTCTACTGCTCCCCAGGATTTCCATCGCCCCATATATTGTGCTTAGGTCATCAATGCTCTCTTTCCCGGTCAGAACACATTTCACACTACATGATTTAGACACCAAAAACGAAAGCTAAAATCTTCAACCTGTCTCAGGCTGCGGCCCCACGAGGACGAATTCGGTCGTTTGCGTTACTGTTTAGTGCAGGGGTCTCCAACCTTTCTCCACCTGAGAGCTACTTTGAAAAAATGAAAGTGGCCAAGAGCTACTTGCATTGCATCGCTTACATTTATTCACATAGCACTCATCAGTTGAATTAAGCTACTGTTGTGTGAAATCAAAACCTAAAGCTTATCTAAAATCTTAACTTCACATCAAGGTCCAAGAAAACCACAATTTCTAACATATTAATATGGATAACAAAGTAAGTACTTCACTGAAGATTCACATACATGTCCAAGAGAAAAATACAATGTTTTCACTTGTTAGTATGGCCCACATAGTAAATACATCGCCTCAATCACCACCTTGCAAGCATCTTATGGCACGTGTGTAAAATAAGTGCATTCACTCTTTTTTACAGTTAGTGAGATGACTGGCGCTGCATGGAGTCACCATCGAGGGGTCTGCTGGACCCACTCAGGTTCACTCTAAGAGTCATTTACATGTTCATCAGTCGGTCTTGTTCTGTATTTAGATTTCATTCATGCCAGAAAAAGCTGCTTCACAAAGGTCTGCAGAGCAGAGCCACATAAAGCAGACGGGTTCAGCGCTGCTTGGTGAATGTTCTTATAGTTTTCTGGGTTTTGCTGAGACTTCAGCTGAACATGATTTTGGAGATGTATAACCTCCATCTCCACAGGATGGACACTGAACAGTTCAGCCATCTTTTCTTCTTCTTCGTGTTGACATGAAATTATAAACCATAATTAATGAATTGTAGGTCTAGCCTCCCTATATCTGTGTGTGACATTTTTCCATCCTCAAAAACAAAAAACTAATACACCTGCAGTCTAGCTGCAGCTTCTAGCAACGGCCTTCTGTTAAAAAAAGGACACTGAATGAGGCATCACACACATGACTTGAGTCTGAACACAGCAGACAACAGGAGTATTTACAACAGCATTATAAAAACAAAAATAGTGCATGTGGGTGCACACTCACATTCTCTGTTTTACTGTTGCATGAATCCCATGCATGTATGAGATTAAGTTAGCTTCATTATATCTCAGTGATTAAGTGAATAATAAAGTTTCTATCGGGTCACTGTCAGCCTGTCACTCATTATTTTCAGGAGGGGGCGGGGCTTGGAGGAACGGAGAGGAGACGGTGATCGCGGAAGCTTTCCTCCTGCCTTCACAAACTGTACACGCGTATTTATCAACTGAAAATAGCAAGAGGACATTCATACTCTGCAATCCAAGACTTGATTAAATCCACCAAAAACCTGACATTATAATAACGAGTGTTTTTCAAAAACTCAAATCCCTCCCTGTGTGTCTCTGAGCCGCAGCGACGCGGCCTGATTCAGAGCGGGTCATTCTGCTGTTGGTTCTGACTGGTGCTGCTGGAGAAACAGACTGCCGCTGTCACGTCTGCTCCTTGATCTCTGCGTCACCGAGCAATTTTATATTCGTGTGACAGAAACAATTCTAAAATAAAAAAACGTTATTGTCCGGCCGTGGCCGAAAAATCAAGAAGCAACGTTACTACGCTATAATCGATAATCGAGCGCGAGCTACTGAAAAGCTGCCCGCGAGCTACCGGTAGCTCGCGATCGACGTGTTGGAGACCCCTGGTTTAGTGTCATATAGACCCTTCGGCCACACGAGGACGACCGAATATGGCACTAAACGACTGAGGAAACGACAACGGGTCCCAAGGTGGATAGAAATGCATACGCCACTCTCTGGGGGGTCAAACAGCTCCGTGTGTGCGCCCTATACGGACATTTTCAGATCACTGATAGTGATTGCGCAATAGCCCCGCCTCTCCCCACCTCTTCTGCTCACCTCCGTTTACCCCGCGCCAGTGCTGAAGTGTTTCGCCACCAACAACAACAACAATGGCGGATCGCAGAGTTGCTATCGTGCTCCGGACGCTGTTGACCATGCTACAGTTGTTTGTGCAACATCTACAGCAATAATGATGAGGCAATAGCCCCGCCTCTCCCCACCTCTGCTGCTCACCCCCACGTCAAAGTAAACTGCATCCTGAATTCAGATTATTTATCTTTCTCTCGCGAGTGAAGTCTAATCTGACAGGACGGAGACACGCAGCTCTGCCCACCTGCAGCTCCTCCCGCTGCAGCAAAACACACACTTCAAGTCAGATCATCACCCTTAGCTATTTTAATTACCTCTCAAACTCCCTAAACTAGTTATAAATATGTTTATTTTTTACTGTCGGCCGGGTCACTCATTACTGGATCAGCTGCTGCATGAGACAGACACTGACGCTGTCCGAAGAGAAGGAGGAAAAAGAGAGGCTCCGTGTATTTTATCATTATATTATATAGAGTCGTTATTCATTTGTTTTAAAGCTCAATAAATAACAAAGAAGACCTTTGACCGGCACTTTTATAATTTTGTCCGGAAGATTTCAACTTTAATACACGCTGACTGGCGAAAAACTCTGCCCGGTTCCCTCGGCCCCCACCGCGGAGAATAAACAGAAGGGCAACCATGACAACCATGCTTCTTCGCTGCTTTTGTGGAGGAAGTTACAGCGCCACGTAGAGGCTCCTGCATATGTACTGCAGCTTCTCCAGCGGTTGGAGCTAAACGGAGCGGTCTCGTGTGGGCAGACACTATCCGGATAATTATTGCATGTGGACGGAAGCCGTTTGCGATTGCGTTTGCGTTAATCCTATGCGTTTAGCCGTTTTCGTCCTCGTGGGGCCGCAGCCTCAGTCACTCATCTACAATGTTTCTGTATCAGAGCTTCCTTTTGTATAGTGTTACAGTGTTTACACATGCTGTTGAAGATAATATTCACTTATTTTCTTTCGTGGGAGCCACCTGGCATCAAAATCAAGAATAAGGAAAAAGGACTTGCTCTTCCTAGTCCCAGCCACTGAGATTGTATTAAAATTAAATACCTTTATTGTGCAGAAGAAAAGTGTGTTAACAAGCCACAGAGTGAGAATGAAATATTGATATAATCATAACAAGTAAATATATTTTCAATAAAGGATTAATAGACTTCGTAGCGATTTTGTGCGTTTAACTGCGTGCATATGCCGCAGGTGTCTCTGGATAGTACACTGAAATAATGGCTTTATAGTGGCAGTGTAATCAATAAACAGTATAAAATATCACCAATCTAGTAACAGAAATACAAGCAGCAGGTATCTTTGGTTTAAGGAGCAGGAGCCACATCGTCTAGACACGTCTCCATCTAGCTCAATAAATAATTGCAAGTAGCGTTCAGCGATCGATCGTCCCTCATCAGTATGGAGCAGGTGATCGCTGCATGCCTCTCCGTCCCACTCCCCACTTTTCTCATCATCTCCCATTCAAACACACATGGACACAGTGTTGAGAAGTATCCAATGCCAGGCGGTGGATTTATCCCACATATCAGTGTTGGTATACCCATGTGATGTGATATGGAGCGTGTTTATTTGTGTGTCACCGGGCAAACCTTGTCATTCCATTACAGGTCACACTAATCTAATCATCCAGCTGTGAGACTCGTTTATGAAAGGCACCGTAGAGCACAGAGCTGGGTCTGTCACCACGTTACCTTTCCCTCAATGTGTCCGTGTCTGTATCTGTGCCGACTCTGATAGCCCTGCAGCCGTTTCCCAGACTGATTACTGTGGGAGTGAGCGGCCTTTTGCTTCAATTTGGACACCAGCAAGGAGCGTAAACAAGGGGTCACATCGGGTCTTCTCTGAAAAACCTGGAGGAAGTCCAGGTGTGATGGAGGATGGCGATAAAGCTGTTATCAGTGTGACTTACAGGACTGGACGGGACATTCTCTCCTCTCTGAAATCATATTGACAGGAAGTGCGTCTCCCTCAGATGAACTCTTGAGGCGTTTGGTTTATCATCCTCACGCCTGCTTGTGAGGGTTGGCAGCTGATACAGATTTTCTCAGGCTCAATCAGCTGAGCGGCTTGAGGTAAAAGAGATCAATACTTTTCATTTTTAACACAGAGGAAATATCGACCGCGTAGAGGCCGCTCCTCCACTGGGCCAAAAGAGGCTTTCTGTGCCATGATAAGAGGCATATTATTTTAATCATCATCATCTTTCATCCGCTCTTATCTGTCGCCCCTTACACAGGAAGATGGTTGTGGAGAGGGTGGCAGGGTGGAGGGCTGCGGAGTCACTGAGACAAACAGATTGGTTGACTCATCTCCAAGCGTCTTATTTTGTTACACTCTTTGTTGAATCAAAGCTAATAGAATGACACGCTCATGCCAGGTTGTGAGAACATGCGGCCGTTCATTAATGAACACGAGGCAGTGCATGAGACACCAATGTGAAGTCAGTAATACAAAGCAAGGTGTCCTGCTTCCATATTAAAAGGACTCAAAACTAATCAAAAATGAAAAACAGACAAAGAAAAAGGGGAAAAACAACCACAAAGAGACTCCAGGAACTAAAAGAAGTGACAAAAAAACTGAAACGAGGTTCAAAAAATTACCATAAAGAGACACAAAATGACGACATGCCAAATAGCTGCAAAGAGACAAGACTATGAAAGACAAAACAACCACAAAGAGACTCAAAATAAACTACAAAGAGACAGGGGCGGATCTAGACAAATATTCATGGGGTGGCAAGAGGGTGGCAGGAGATTTTCAGGGGTGGCATCCCCTGACAGAAGTATATGCTGATTTAAATCGCAATCATATCAATCAATTAGGGGTGTAACGGTACACGTACCCGTACTGAAATTATTCGGTACGGGCCCTTCAGTTCGGTACACGAGTGTACCGAACGAATATAGCGTTAGACGTAAAAAATTGAGAACATGAACAACTTTCTGGACGTAATCTATATCATTTAATTTTCTTGGACGAGAGGCATACTATGAGAGCTGGTCACAGGGATGCGTTCAAATGTAGTCAGTAATTTGAGGAACTGTCGAAATGGCGAACGCAGATAAAGTTGAGCTTGAAAATCCTCCAGCATCATTGAAGTCTCCGGTTTGGGAACATTTTGGTTTCGCAGTTACGTACAAGGATGACGGACAAAGACAAGTGGACCGAACCAAAGCTGTTTGTCGGCATTGTTCAACTAACATTGGTTACGCGGCTAACAATACATCAAACTTGCACACTCATTTGAAAAGGCATCACCCGAACGTGAATATCACCGGTACCAAAAGACTGCAGTGCAAACCCAACTCCCGCTAGCATTTAAGCCTCGACCAATAGCAGAAAGTTCAGACCGAGCCAAAGCTATTACAAACGCCAAGTATCCTTATGTTGCCATGGTAGCAAAGCGCTACCTGGCTGTATCTGCTACCTCTGTCCCTAGCGAGAGAGGGTGTTCTCCACAGCAGGAGACATTGTTAGTGCCAACAGATCTGCCCTTTCGGCAAGCAATGTGGACAAGTTCATCTTTCTTTAGAACAACATGAAAATACAATGACAAGCAAGTCATTATGTCAAGCTGGCTGCTCAGTACTAGTACAGTTCAAATACAGATTATTTCAGTTCATCGAAATGCTGCACCTTAATGTTTATTTTACTATATTTTGTATTTATTTGAATACATTAGTCACAGTTTAATAATAATTAAAAAAAAATATTTAATGTTTTGTGATAATTTTTCCTGCTGTACCGAAAACGTACCGAACCGACCCGTGACCTAAAAACGAGGTACGTACCGAACCGAAATGTTTGTGAACCGTTACACCCCTACAATCAATTTTAACTTGGAAAGCCACAATATTAATATTTTAAATCAATCACATAGGTGATATTATTGTGGCACATCAGTAAAGCCTTACATATAAGGTGGCAGACGTAATTTAATGAATTTTAACTGAACAATGACTGAATGAGTTTGTCTCACTCTTAGACCAGCAGGGGTACCAGATCTATGCAGACTGCTGCAATAAGTACATTAATTAACTGTCTCATCGATGTTTGTCTGAATTAATATGATACTATTAACAATGATATTATTCCTATCAGCTGTCAATCACTGTTAATAAATAATAATAATAATAATAATAATAATAATAATAGATTTAATTTGTTAGCATTTTTACAGGTGCTCAAAGACGCTTTACAGATATAGTGAAGAACTGTTATGATTAACATATTCATTTATTATTGAATACACTATATTTTTTGGAGGAGTTAATGATGAATGTTCATCAAGATGCTTGCTCACCCTCCTTCGAATTTGAAAAACAAGTAATTATATAATTATTGATATACAGTTACAACCTTGACTTTACATCAGAAAGAACAAACATTAAAGAAGTGACTAACTGCATCAGTTAGGGTTAAAAAAAACGTGTATTCAGCTAAAACATCGCTGCAGTTATTATCCAGTGGAAGGTCCTTACCTACTGGCCTAGTTACATCAAAGTGGTTACTTTGTTTGGCTGGGCAGTGAAGTTTTACACACCGTCTTATTTTACTTTCTCAGGACTTAAAACTGTTTTTTGGGGGCAGACCCCCTCAAAGAAAAAAATATATACACGCATACAAGGTCATCATCTTAATAGTTTGTTATTCTCATCGAGTCATCCGTAAGCAGAGCATCAAGTTGACGTGTCTATTACAGCTGAATGCAGCGATTACTATTTTGTTCAGCAAAACGCCTCACAAACGTATTAAGATCAACAGCTTTAGTGCGTTTTGATTCAATGCTGAGTACAGCCAAACTGACAGTCTCTTCTCTGTCAGTGTAGACCGCAACTACCTCATTCCTTCAGTGCTTGGGTCCGAACGAAAGGCTTCTCGTTTTGCGCCGTTCCCCCTGTTCAAGTGAATTCGCCACCAATCATATTTCCACTCTCGCGCCAGGACCGGGGGAGGGGTTACATGACGTGCATCTTGTGGTGCATTCACTTGCACTCGGACATTAGAGACTTTCTCTCATAAATGTCCGATGAGCCACAACTTTTCTTTCAAAACAAAGATGCCAACTGGGGTGGCAGCCGGGGTGGCAAGGCTATTGTTTAGGGTGGCAGTTGCCACCCCATGCCACCCCGGTAGATCCGCCCCTGCAAAGAGACCCAAAAAAACTATTTTGCAAGAAAGGGGGAAACAACAACCAAGAAACACAAATAACAACAAAAAGAGACACCAAACTGCTCCAAAAATAGCTTGACAAAATGTAAAACAAACAAAAATCACACAAAATGACAACAAGGAGACACAATACAAAATAGATGTCAATCACCTGCAAAGAGAATGAAAAGCAACTCACAGTGATAATGGAAAGGGAAAAAACAACCACAAATAGACTCAAAAAGGAACAAAATAAAAGGGACAAAAAACTGCAACGAGGTTCTTCAATTGGGGTAAAAGTTAACAAAAAGTAACAGAAAAAGACCACAAAGTGACTCCAAATCAACTACAAAGACCAAAGAGAACTCTTAGGTAAGAAGGGCGGAAACGACAAACAAGTAACACAAATTACAACCACAAAAAGAGACACTAAACAGCTAGAAAAAAGGGTGAACCACCAGAGACGAAAGATAACGTGACAAAATGTAAAAAAAACAGATATCACAGAATATGATCACAAAGAGATGTCAATCAGTTGCAAAGACACTGCAAAGCAGCTATCAATGATAATGGAAACACCCACAAAGAGACTGAAAATGACTACAGGGTGGCCCTTGGGGGGGGGGGCATGTCTCTGCCCGGGGCCCCATTGTCTCATTATCCGCCCATGTGAATAAGTGAAGCTGCTGCTGACACAGAGCTGTGACCTGCCTGCAGATGGGGGGCAAGTGAAGAATAATTTCGCCATCAGCTGTAATAACAGAGAGATATGTACACTCTCAGAGAAGCCACAATATAATGGTCTCATTATCATAAGAAAAACATAAATGTATGTATTAATGACCGCATACACATTGGGTCGTGAAGTCATAATGTTGGAGAATAAATCACGTGATCATGTAACCTGATGGAGATCAGAACAGTCGAGTTCAATCACAGAGAAACAAACAAACTGGATATTGTAATTTTATTCATTGACCAAATTGGAATGAAATGCAAACCATATTCATAAAGTGGCAATAAGAGTCAGAGGCAATACAAAAGTAATGTCTGTGCTAGTGCGGCAGGGTTTATTGTTTCACTGCAGTAATAGACTCTCAAGGACAAACCAGTGTTCAGAACTGGGCCTAATGTCTGCTGAAAATCACATAATTATTCTTAGGGATGAAAAGTTGTCTGGGTATTTTTGCATTTTGGCAACATTTCAAGTTTCTTTCAAGTACTGGATGAGCAACACAAACCATAAAACCGCGTCCAAACCATTAGTTGTCCTTCTATGTGAGATTAGATGAAAACAAAGAAGAAGAATGGTTGAGAAGTTGCCAATGCATAGACTTAACGATTGATGTACAATACTAAAATGTTACGTTAACTAAAACTAGTTTGTTATGGTAAGTGAAAAATCATTGTCATGTTAGAAACCAATATTGGCTGCGTTCGTTTTTATTTTCAGTGGTTGTTTTTTTGTGATTTATTATAAATGTCGGGTAAAGTTGCCAAAAACAGACATCAATCCACAGACAATCATCTTCTTCTGAAGCATCTACATAAAAGATAAATGGGAATATTAAACCAAAAATGTTATTTGGTGAAATGACTGTGACTCTCAATGGTCGCAAAACCCCGTTGCAGTTTGTAGACGGTCCCTAAGCACTCCTCTCCTTCCTCCAGCTGCAGATTGTGACCAATTCTTGATGTTTAGCTCGGATGATGACGCGTATCGAACTGTTCTGATCAAAACGACTCTGTAGCTCGTTGCATACCTTGCTATGATTGTAAAGTCATGTTGTTTGTATTTTTACAACGTTATGTTCATGAATTATTGATTCGCGAAATTCGAATCTGTCAATAACTCAGCTCAGAGGGACGTGCATGTCCCCTCGCTCTGAGTGTTTTCTTTTATATATACAGTCTATGTGTGAAACCCGTGCCTATTGCCAAGTACTGATGTTATATCTTTATATTTAAGGCCAAGCTCAAAGTAAAATCGATGCACCACTCCATTGTTGTGGTTTCTGTGTTGCCGTAGCAGCCGAACTGACCAGGAAGTAGGCCTACTAAATGAAAAGTATTGCGAGATCTCGCAAAGGGGTTTTGCGATATTTTTTAATTATTATTATTGTTCTTCTCCATGTCCCCTAGGGGTCTCCGTACAATGGAAGATGTCTAGCTGGGGCACTTAGACAATGTTTAGCTAGAAGATGCTTAGCAGGTGTATCACTCCTGTTCAGTCGTCCAATCATTTAGGCTCTTCCAGCTGCTATAAATGTATGTCCCAGGTAGCCACTCACTACCATTTATTCTGCACATGTCCTTATAATCACTTTTTGGCACAAGATTCATTCAGAAATCAATCATTGTACTGGAGTCTAAAATCCACTTTTATTGGGAATATTTTATTTTTTTGGGCTTTTACATTCAATAGCCACCAACTTGAAACTAAACACGTATTTGGAATTCTGACTGTAGCTGCAAAAACGCAATAACCTGGTAAAATACAATACATTAAATATTTTTTATGGAAATAATCACCTTTTCCATGAGGCTTCAGAAAAATCAATTAGAGGAAACGTGAAAAAAGTGGCAGCAATATATTCCAGAGATGACCATGTGGGATAATGTGCAACGAGTGAGTCATTAATGAAACAAGAACAGCCGACAGCAAGGGATCTTGATACTTGAACATTATCCCTTACATATTGTGAAATGAGGCCAGATATTGTCAAAGATTATTGTTCTCGTAATATATGGCCTTAATGTTGTCTTTTTCTGGTTACCAGGCTGATTGTTTCTCACAAATCTTGTTTTTTTAATGGTTTGTGGAAGCAGTAATGGTCAACTCAACAAGTGTGGCAATATCGATGTGTTTCCCCTCCAGTTCTCTGCGCCAGTCCAAAAACTAAATAGGGACTAATTGTATTGGTTTAATAATCACCTACACTAGTGGAACGTTATTTGAATTTGTCCTCATCGCCCCTTAGGAAGAAACTTTTACCATGAAAGAACGAAGCTTAGAAAATGACTCTTGGAGGATCTAACACCACCAACCCTCTCTTTGTAGACGGGATAGATTGAGTTTTGTTCTGTATGACCCAGTGCAGCAGTCCATTATGGAGTTCCTTTGTTTTTCCATGACAAGGTTAAAATAACCGAGTGCCTCCATGCTGTGCTGCACTGATTACCTTGAGCTATTACTGCCAGCTCCCATTCATCCCTTCTATGTATCACTGCATCCATTGTGTGACACAAACCAGGGACAGAGAGGAATTTACTCACTTTCTCGCTGTCAGGTAAATGTCAATGTCGACGTGTCAGTTTCTGCGTGAACAGGAAAAATGTGATATTTTCAGATCGATGGCTCTCGAGCCCCGAGGCGGTGAAGATTTCTTTAAATGTAATCATTCAGTTCAAATATGAACGATAGCACTGCAAATATATTTGAGAGGAGACCTCTCCTGACCCCTGCTTCTTCTGCAGGCAGCTCATGGCAGATGTACCCTATAAACCTTGCTGACAATTCACCAGCGAGGGCTTTCAGGATTGTAAAGGAGTTTAACTAAACAAATACATCACCTCTAGAGGCCACATCTTTCTTCAAGGAGATTTGTGAGAGGGATGAGCCTCTGTGGAAGGAAGTAAAGGCAATGAATGAGACCGAGGTGTCTGGTTGTGACTGCACGGTGATCTGATAGCTACTGAGGGCGTCCTGTGACTTCACACGAAATCACACATTTCATCTTTTACAGCGATCAATGGGTCACTCGCTGTTGAAGTGTCCTTGAGCAATAGTTGGAAAAAACTAAGCCTTGCTGCCAGGCGCCTTTGCCCCTCCAGTATGCATGACCCTTTATTGAGTACTGCATACAAATAAAGTCTTTATTATGCTTTGCAAAGTGCTATGAAACCTCTGGATATAAATACATTATAATTAATCACTTTGCCAGAGACTAACTCTAATACATTCAAATTAAAGAGCCACAATGCTTGCATGATATCAGCCACCTGGTGCCTGAAAACAGTAGTTATTTGAAAAGCATAAAAGAACAGTAGTGTAATCTGTTCTCACATAAACAGCATACATATTCAAATGTATTTCCTGTTGAAGACTTTGAGCAAAAGTTTAAAAGTTTGCAAAAGCGCTCCTGAGCAGCAAGTTAGCTTAGCACAAAGACTGGAGACGGGGAAGGAGACTGCCTTCCAGTGCCACCAAAACCCAGCCTGGTCTCCCAGAAATGACAATACCATTTAACGAAACTGTTCGAGGGAACGAGGTTGGGATCCTGGTCAAACAAATATAGGACTTTCACTCAGGGGACTGCTGTCCAATGGTTGTGTGAAACCGAAAAAGTACGGATACAACTTTAAAAACGTAACAAACATACAGTCTGTTTTTTGCCTTTTTTGGGGGGGTGGTTCCCTTTCCTGTATGTTTTATATACGTTTTGTGGATCTAAAGGGTCTGAAAATGCTGTTGCAGCACATGCAGTAGGAGAAATAGAAAGACCCTTTTGAACACAAAAGCAGGTAAATACGTCACAGTGGATGCACAAAATACAAATATAAACCTGAAAATAACCATAATGTAATCTATAAAAAAAAAAGACGTTATTTTATGAGCTTTATGTCGCAGACTAGAACTTGGTAATAAAAAGTTCTGATGCAATCTCCAGAGATGTCAGGTTGCCAAGAATTGCTAATAATATTTAATGGACAAAGGCCGACATGAGTGGAATCAGTATACTTACATTTGGAAAAGAGGGAGAATATGTATAATTTAGTCATCGTATGTAGTCTTCAGCATAATCCAACACAAGTGACAGCACGGTAATATGTTACACTAAATCTCCATGTGTCGGCCCCTTTAATGGGGTATTAATATGAAGTAACAGAGCCAAGAATAAAGCCAATCTGAGCTGATCATTTGGAAGCAGATGAAAACACCTTGACATTATTTCTTTCCACAATAACACCTCTATGTCATCTTTTATGTTATTTATGACTATACAGGCACAAAAGATGTTTCCTTTGGGAATTTGCTTTGTGATTTTCTCCTCCTTGTATCTTTTCTATGCCTCTTCCAGATAAATGTGTTTCATTTTGGTTGCAAAAGCCGTTATAGGAAGCTCTACATCGATCTTCCTCGAATGGTTCTTCTCAGGTAAACAAAACTGCCTGCTTTTGTCTTAACGTGGGCATTTTGTAGAAGAAATATCTCGTAACTTTAATTTCCAACCCTCTGTGTTCACATAATTATTTCTACATCTTCACTTTTTTTTCGGTGGGGTTAGTCAAGTCTGTATCTGCTTTTACCATTTGTTCTTCAAAAGCCGACGTTGGTCGGGCAGCTGAATTGTAGAGCTATAATTGCAGGTATTATAGACAAGAATAAAAGTGTCATAATGCTTGGGTTTTGATTGATCCAGTTGTTGGAGGTGGTTCAAAATGATTGCTTAGGCACTTCAGTCTTGCTTATACAACGTAGCATTGCATATATGAAAAGATGTACCAGATCGAGATGAGCCGACACACTCAATGTACTTGTTCAAAAGATTCTAGTTGTATAAGAAGAACATTTGTAATAGTTGAAGGCCTTGATCGTAACACTTCCAATGTGGCAGATTAACTTCACTTTCAGCTCATCATTAATTGACTTCAGACTTCGCTCTGAGGACTCCTGAATAAAGACTTATCAGGCTCTAACATTACTGTTCATCTGATAAGTGATAAAACACAGTATCCATCTTCAATCACACCTTGCTTCCACTCTTATCGATTTCTGCTTGGGAACGGGAATTGGATCTTCCCAAACCAATCACTAGAAACCAACACATCCAACTGAATGTAGACACTGATGTGGGGTCATGACAACATACTGGTTTTGCACTGGTTTTAAGCAATGATGTTGGCAGGTATAGAAAAAACATGCTATCTATATAAAGTATGATTAACAGGAGCTTGGGAACTGCTTAGCCCCGTCTGTTGATGTTGGTTAGCTCTGGGTATACAAAGGTCTAGACCCAGACAACGTTTGTGTTGGAAGGAAGCCTTAAAGGTCCCATGTCATGGCCATTTCTACTGATCATAATTCCATTGTTGAGGTCTACTAGAATAGATGTAGATTGTTCAATTTTCCAAACTCACAAACTTTCTCATACAGCATCTCTGTAAAGTCCTAAACGGCTTGTTGGAGCTCCTGCCCCCCCCCCCTCCCTATGAGCCCACTGTGCTCTGATGTGTGTTTATGTGTTACAATGGCGTTTGTTAGCAACCAGAAAATGAGCTGCAGCTGAGAAAAGATTGAGTGTGTGTGAGGAAGTCCGCGGATTGGTCCAAACGTAACGGGTCCGCGCACGTAACGGCTACGTCACTATACCCAATACGTCACTGTACCCAGGAAGAAAAAGAGAAATCCTCAACGAGGCGTTCTGGGGCAGCATAGACAGGTCTTTTCTGTGTTAGAGTTTTTCTCGCTACAGGGTGTACTTTGAGGGTTTGTGCATGAAAAGCTACATAACACACAAAGGGGCGGTTAATAACCGGAAAAGCATGACATGGGACCTTTAACAAAACACACACAACATGTTGGTTGCATTCTTTTTTTCAAGGCCATTACCAAACCTTATGTTGTGCATTTGGATACAGGGACAGGGACAAAATAACAACATGTAAATGTGTGAAACATTTATTCAGCACTTGTAAATGAACCGGGGGGTTAGTTTTGCAGATAGCTTATACTGTAGGTTGAATATTGTGAATGTAAGCCATGAGTAAGCATTACGTAAGAGATAATGTCATTGGTGTTTTGTAATGTTGAATCAACTCATCCAATGTAATTCTTACGGTAAAAGTGTTTACGTTGCGCAAACTACGGCATATTTTCAAACTACGGCATATTTTCAAACTCGACTTTTATATTCAAATATACAATATGCAGTTTGACACTAAATTACATGTTTATTTTTTGCCTTAACATTGCAGGGTTGTGATGTTATCATGATGACAAAAAATATGACAGACACAAATACGAACACCTGGCAAAGTACCCAAACCTTTTTCTGTGGTATTCCCGCTACAGTCGGCGTCTCACCCTGCATCACAAGGTGGAAACAACACCAGCTTTGATTGTGTGGCTGGTAATGAACCAATTCTGCATTGTTGAATCTTACATTGTTGTACTGTTTCTTAGCGGGTTGTTTTAAAGCACCCTTTCAGCAGATGATGAGAGATACCTCATACAAGCTGGTGTAGCATGCAGATATCTTGCCGCTCTGTTTCCACTGAGTCCAGGCTGTGCCGCTCTGCTGGGCTGGCACACACTCCTGTGATCCATCATTACCAGCCACAGGCGATGCAGAGTCACCTCAGCCCAGCGCTTCTCTGCAGGCCGTCTGCTAATTAGGAGGAGCGGAGAGCTGTGAAGTGGCTGCGGTGTAATAACATACAAGCTATGCATGCCCAACATGGAGCAGTAATATTTTAGATTTATCTCAGAGAGGGGATGTTTAAGTATGCTGTTATATCAAAAGTTGTGTCCTAGAATGAGGCAACTTCCAATAAAAAACAACAAAATTAAAATGTCATCTTAAAGACATGATGCACATTTTTGAGTCAAACTTTGAATGCCACAGATATACAAACGAAGAACAGTAGAGCTGACAACTTTTACTCTTGGATTTGATTCAATCATGTTTACCTCCATATTTGTCAAGTCTCAATGTTGTAAATCAATAGAATCCTGGGAGAAAAGTACTTGCTGCCAGCACTTCTTCTCTTAATTTACCAGTCTTCAGAACTTTGGTATGGTGGCAGACAGAGTAAAAGCAAAAGTACCACAACGTTCCAAAACACTTACATAAGGCGAAACAAGATGCACATTAAAAACGATGTAAATATCAAAACACAAACACATGCCGATGAAGAAACATCTTCACCAACATGAGGAAACATGCGCATGGTTTACTAAAAGCGTTTGAAACGTGCAAAAACTGAGTTTTGTCCGTTTATTTGGAAGGACTAAGTACCCCTTGTGGGTTACAGCATTATGTGAAATAATATCTGAAGGAATCATGCAATCACATGAATTTGAATTAAAATAAACCGATAAAACTTTAGGTACGTTTCCAGTTACCATTGACCATCATTATAAACCATGAACGTCAACGAGCGCTCCTCCGGTCCCAGCTGTGTGCATCACTTTGTAGTGTTCCAGTTTCCTTTTTAAAAAATGTTGCAGCATTTTTTCATTTGCAGTGTTTGCAGCGTTTTGTTTATGCAGAGGTTTTAGTTGCACATGTTTCGTGAAGTTGGCGAAGATGTTTCTTCATTTGTGTTTTGGCACATTTGGGTTTTTATATTTGGGTTATTTTTGAAAGCGTGTTTGCACCTGTCGGCCACATTACTTTAGAAACTGAGTAATGAGGCGTGTGGCGTAGTGGGTTGTCCGTAGGTGTTCAGATCAGGGGGGCACAGGTTCAAACCCCACTGCAGTCAGCATGTCATTGTGTCGAGACACTTCACTCCAAATTGCTCCTGTGGGGATTGTCCACAGTATTGAGTATGTACGTCGCTTTGGATAAAAGTGTCTAACAAGTGACATGTAATGTAATTAAGCAAGATTTACATGACAAAAACAATACTATCTCAACATTCTCAAATGTATTTATCTATGAATGATCTACTGCTATAGTATGAGCTACATCAACAAAATAAGTTTCTCTAAGGCAGTGGTTCTCAAACTTTTTCTGTCAGGCCCCCCCTTTGGAGAAAAAAAAAAGTCGGGCCCCCCCAAATACAAATAGTCAGGCTCAGTGGCGGCGCCAGAGATTTATTTTGGGGGTGCTTGACGTTTCATAGAGAGTGCTCAAACATTTAGGGTTTCCCATTAATGTACCGGGCGCTACAGAGGAATGTTCTACTGCAACACTCCCCACGCATATACACAGTGTACCCGCGACTGTTACAATGAAGGCTCAATATCAGCTCACGGCATATCGGTGTAAGCAGGGGTAAAGTGCTATATTTACAGGTGGTGTGCGGACCTCACATAGGGGGGTCCGGGGGCAAGCTCCCCCGGGAAGATTTATTTTTAAATATTGAAGTTAAAAGCATCAATCTGGTGCACTTTGAGAGCAACATGAAGAGATCTGTGGATACATCTCTCAACACAGAACTGTAAACAGATTTACTATTTCTTTATGGATATTTTACAAATCACTGCCCTTTTAAACTTTATAAATGTTTTAATGTCATATAGTATTTCATACCTGTTTTTAATTTATTCTCTTATTTTTTTATAACTATAATGATCATATAAACGTGTGCCTCGGAAATAATTGTTTACATTAATGGTGACCAAAACGTTTGAGACCCACTGAGATAACACTGAGAGAGTCCTTTAGCTCACTGAGTCTCTCAGTCTGACAGGAGAGGACTCTCCTCCACTTTGTTGTTAGCGTAGCTCGCTAGCACCAGAACATCAACGATCTCCGGTACCGGTGCGCTCTCTCTCTCTCTCGCTTGCGCACACACACACACAAAATGGCTCGTTCCACACACACAGAGCCGAGCTTTAATGAAACACAGAGACCCAGACGTAATAGTACTGTACTGTATCATATTATTTTCGATTCAATAATTTTTCGAAATATGATTTTTTTTTTTTTTTTTTTAATAACCATTTTTCCTCCTGGTTTCTCGCGCCCTGCCCCCCCTGTCATGCCACTGCGCCCCCCTGGGAGGGGGCGCGCCCCCCACTTTGAGAACCACTGCTCTAAGGTAACATGCATTTGTGTACACAATGCTGCTGCTGAAGTTCAGGATGAAGTGGATCCTAATTGGTCGTCTTCTGTTTGATGTGAGCTCTAGTGACATAACACTGGGCTCCTGACAACATCAAGAAGATTGTGTTGCAGTTCCAGTATGAGCTTGTGTAGGAACATCACCGCTTGGGGGCTGCACTTCACAAAAAACATGGCCAAATGAATGTGGACGTGTGAACTTTACATCCATATGTGATTGCTGAACATGTACGGCTGCAGGGATTTTCCTCTATTGCTCCCATTGTGGGTGATAAGGCTCTCACGCAATGTTCCAGTTCATCTCTTAAGGTGTTGGAGGGGGTTGAGGACTCTGTGCAGACCAGTCCAACACCAACCTGGGAAAGTGTTTGTATGATATAAAGGAATGGTTTTACGGACCTTTGTGCTTTAATGCATGTACAACAGGAAAGTGTTCCCGGTGCCTCAAATGAGACGCACGATATTGTCCAAAATATAATTGTATACAATAGTATTAGTTCATCTTCACTGGAACGAAGAGGGTCATACCATGGAAAACAGAGACAAAAGAGCATGATGTGTGTTTTAATAGAATGATTTTTGAACATGAAAGAAATAAGAAAACATATAAAACAAATGAAACTTGCTTTAAATTCTTACAGAAGAAATCCTTTTAAAAATAAACATTTCAGAATTGTAGCTATTTCAGCACACAATCAGTAATGTTTATATAAAAATAAGCTGAATTCATAATTAACTCTCAGTTATGAATCTTGAAGGGAAAATCATTTTGTTTCTCAACTGATGCGCTTGTTATATTTGGGTCAAACTTACATCAACACTCCGCATCTCAATAGTTTATTTGTGTTACTGTCTTTGCGTCCTGAAATCGCTCGTAACATTATTAGATGTTTCAATTTAGATTTGGTCAGTCTTCCTCACGCTGCATTACATGACAGTTATTTTCAAAAGGCCACCAGCTTTATTGAAAAGTATCTGTTTCTCTTTCACACAGATCTACCCAGAGGGCGATCAGATATCTGTCGGAAGTCAGGCCAGACGTTGTGTGTGTGCCCCCCCCCTCCCTTCAATGACCCTATTAGGCCGGGATCATAACCCACCAGCGCAGGACCCCCCCCCCCATTTACCCAGCAAAGACACATGAGCTGATGAGGCCTTCATCAGATCAATTTGCCCATGCATGAAGTGATTTTATTTTACCAGTCTGTTCCAGTTTCTTAAATCCCTACTTCAGCTTGAAATGCCTAAAATCAAGAGGCTAATATTTAAAAGCTGGATTATTTAAAGATCTTTTCATTCAAAGGACTAAAAGGTTTAATTGCTGTGTGGATAATTAATCACTTTGCCGGAGACTAACTCTAATAGCTACTTTAGAAATGTCAATTCTTGCTGAGATGATTTCTGCTTTTGTTCACAGGTCCCATATACTGTACAGCGCTCTATCAAACGGGGGATAAAACCTAGGCGCTGGCCACAAAGAACTCAATACATTTGACTTTCTTTAGCAATTTTCCTTTCTGTCTTTATTCCTCTCCTCAAATCTAATCTCGCCTCCTACAGTTTTAGAAATAAGCTAATTTCAGGCTGGCAAAATTGAGTTATGAGAATGGGAGTGAGTGGATTGATTGAAAGGGCAATACGGGCCGATCAATGAGCAGATGATTGTGGACCTTCAGCCCCACAGTGAGAGACTCCCTGAGGCGGGTTTGGCTTCCATATGGATGCCATCCTTTCGTCTAGTCTTTGGGGCGGTCACATCCTATGTGGTGTGACAAAAGAGTGGTGCAGGAATGAGTCCTAAACCCAGAGAGTAGTTAGCATTTTTGCACTTCCGGGCTCCCTCGTCTGGAAGTCAATCATTTTTTGAACGTGTTAGATGCATGAGGCAAGGTCTGTGGTAAAACACAAGCCGACAGATTTTCACAGTTCGTTTTCTGACATTAAATTCGACAAAAAATACCCCACTTGTGAATTTGTTAAGCTTTTTAAGTGTCTTTAAATATGCTAACGACCTCACGGCAAACGTTAGCCACCTATAGCTTAGCGGAGTTGACGTGAAATGAGATATAGTTTGTTTGTTTGTAACGTTATCTATTCAATCCTTGCAATAGCATTCACGCAGGGTTGGAGGGGTACCTTTCAGAAAGTATTATATTACAATTAAAAAAAAATCCATTACATGAACAAATAATTTATTAGTGAAAAAAAGAAAAATCAGGCAGTACGTCTAATTAAAATAAATAAATTGATCTTGATTTAAAATGTATTTGAACATTGTAATCCTGCTAGTGATACCCATTTTTTTAAAAATGCATCACTAACCTGATTACAACTTTGTTTATGTAACTGTTTTGTATCTTGATAACCTAACCGCTTTACATATCATTCGCAAACCTGCATTCACGCACAATTACAACATCACTGCACCATTTCGAGGGCAAAACTAAGGTATGAAACATTCCCTTCATGACTTAGATATACACTTTGTATATAAAGACTACACAAAGGGTCACATGACCCCCCCACCACCACTCTCTATGAACGCCACTGGTATAAATGTACAAATATGGAGGGCACCAACCCCCTCCTACATAGCTAGCATTCCAGTGTCAGCAGCCCTCTGTTCCAGTGACTTTAAGCAGGGCAGGCTCCACGGGTCACAGACATTACTTACCTACACGCAGGGAGACATCGCTATGAAAACACTGATGGAGATGGAGAGAAGTCTATCCTCTGTGAAACACATGAGGTGTGTGTGTGGCTGTCTTCGTGTGAGCATACCCACACTCTCAGGCTTTTGTGTGCAAGTGTGAGTTTGTGTATTTGTGTTCTCAAGGTTATGTATACAAAAAGAGTTCAACCAGGTGCCACACAAGTGCGGATTGGACAGGAATAAGTCGGACCTCCCAGGACTTTCTGGCTGTTGGTCGGCCTGTCATCGTGCATCTTCCTCACACCGCTCCTCCCTCAACCCCTGTTTCACCTTAATTTGTATATTTTTCACCACCGCCAAATCTTTTATAAGACGCTGTTCTTTCTTCTGACCTCGACATCCTGAACAGAGCGGCCAGCCGGGACGGTTCACGCTGGAGTTTTAGACAGAGTGATGAAGAAGGAGAGACAGAGGAATAAACCGCTCCCTTGGGGGAAGAGATAAACATTTACTTTTCCATGAGGGTAGGGCGGTAACATTACATGCAGGAGGGAAAGAAAACATAGGGGAAAGTAAAACGAACTCAGTGGGATAGTGGGGGGCGAAGAAGAGATGGATAGAATAGGAAGTACATGACTCATCTAAAGCACCATGTATTCCAATAACAATGGCTGACCTGTGTCGTTTTTCCCTTTAAGAACCCTGAAAACTACAGGAGATGGGATTGCACAATGTTAAGTGACCATAACCCCGACAGGCATTGATCTGCAGCGGTTACCAGAACCCACTGTGGGCTTCGAGGAAAGAAGGAGAAGCCTTGCAAGCTGTAATTAGTTTTAAATTGAAATAGCGGCCCAGTCTGATCTCTGAGAAATTGCATTTGTAGGAAAAAGGTTGCAATGTTTGCATCAACAACTCTAGAATCTAAACCTTGAGCAGGTGCAGCCTTACTTTTCCCCTGACCAACCTCCTAAAAAATTGCATTCCAAACCATTTAAAACCTACATTTCATTTTGTGAGAAACTTCCTGTTGACATACGGTCAGTTTCAAATAAACGGGAAGCGAATTGAAAAAATGAAAAACGAAGCTAAAATGCAACAAATTATTAAAATAGGTTTAAATAATAAAGATACATTATTGATACCAAGATAATCATTATGGCTGCATACTCAAATCTCACAATGTAAAACTACAATCTATTTAGGTTGTAGGTAGGAAGGAAGTGATAATGAGTGTGAAGATTGTTTTGCTCATTAGGTGTTTGCGAGTTTAAGATCTATAAAAAATAACTGATGACAGCCATAGAAATTGCCATCTTGTTTTTCTGGAAACAAAAGTTGTAGGTGGTAAAAATGTAGTTATCTTTCACCAACTTAAACACACTAACAGCCGCAAGAAAAACTAAACCCTTTGTGGCTCAGTTTGTGACCCGCAACATGTAATCGAGACTCCAAACTAGTGATGTAAATGTGAATTGTAAATCTGTAACCCTGTAAGGTGTCCTTGGGTGTTATGAAAGGCGCCGCCCAAAATAAATGTATTATTATTATTATTATTATTATTATTATTATGTGTCGGCTCCCTTCAAAGAGCCATAATTCCCATCACTACTCCAAACCCAAGAGACTGTTAACACATGAAAACATAAATATATTTAAAATAATTAACATTAAAAAGAAGCTGCAAAGTCTGGAGGACGGGCCAAAAAGAACAAAAAGATGGAGGAAGCCTTGGCCAGACACACAATGGGCCATCGGACCCAGAACTTCACCCATAAACTAAAATGCTAATTAATAAAATGAACTAAGAAACAAAGCCACGAAAACTGGAAATCCCATTCCTCCATAAGAACCAAACAAAGAGCCAAACATCTGAAACAAAAGTGTACAGCAAAGCAGTAGTGATGTTACGTTCACCAACGATCCGATTCTTTTGAACGGCTCTTTGGTACGAACGAAGGGAACCGAGTCGTACTTGGTGAGAGCCGTTCAGTGGTACGGGTAGACGACGTGTTCTTCGGGTAAAGAAATGAGCCAAACACGAAAACGCAGCAGCATTTGGATGCACTTTAACAAAAACTTAGGCAATGATAAAGCGGAGTGCAACATTTGTAAAGCCAAAATATCATTTAAAGCAGGGTCAACAAATAATCTCCACCGCCACTTGAAAAAAAACGGCTCTTTTGAACGGCTCTTTTGAACGGCTCTCGGAAAGGAACGGAGCCATAAGATCCGGCTCCCTTTAATGAGCCGTAATTCCCATCACTACAAAGCAGAGCCTGGGTGTTTCTCAATCTCGAGTGAAGCTGCTCCAGAGCCACTATTTCAAGCATACTACGTCATCGAGTGCCACCGAAGGACTGTTCCAATGTCCAGCATACTTGGAATTCTACCGAGCCCGGCGTACTTCGAGGCTGCACATGTGTAGACTCCGCGGTCTTAAAATCCCCACAATGCTTTGCGCACTGACCAATTTCTCCAAATCTGTGGTGGAAAATGTAAGGCGGGGCCTCTCATATGACGTACACCTGCACACTTGCTCGCCTGTTCTACTCTTCGTTTTCCGAGGCTAGGAAGTATTCTTGCCTCGCTTCTGAAGCAAGACGCTCGGAAGACATGTGCTACCAAGCAAGCGTACTCGACATTGAGAAACACCCCCTCTTTCTGCAGTCTTCCTTATATACGGCTGATTAGAACAAATCAGAAGCACCTGAGCAAAGGCGGAGCTTAGAGCTGATCAGGAACACCTGAGCGAAAGGAGCCAATAGGAGAGGAGAGAGAGAACACGATAATGGGAAGGGGGGGAAAGTTGTAGGTTTAACATGAAATCATTAGAAACATTTTCACTGAGGTAGTTAATCAAGACAGAAGTTGAGTCATTTTCTCAATACAAAATGTTTTGCTGCTTGTTGTATTGGATTTCATCAGAATTTGAACTAAATTACGCTTATTGATAATAACTTTTGGGGAACAATTTGACAAAACGCCGTCATACTAAAAAAACAACAACAAGCAAATGAAAAACCATTGATGAATAAATCATTAAAACACATTATTTCTTAAAAGAAAATTCTAAAAAAGATCCTTCTTTTAATTTATTTATTTTGTTTGCCACATGGCTCCAATCATCCTCCGTACTTGCTTGATGTTTTTCTTTGTGGGGAAATAAAAAAATTCAAATTAATCAACAATATATAAATAGCTCAACAGTCAGTATTAAACTTCTCTAAGAAAAAGAAATATTGAAATGGATTTTTCTTTGCAGAGCCGTACGTGATCACACTTTGTTTAGCGGCTGCTAATGGAAGAGGACTGATGGGCTGTAATGCCGTGTCACGGCATAAACACTCAGTGGCACTTTAGTGGCACTGGTTAAGTATAGATTGCATTCATAAACAACAGGAGAAAAGAACGCTCAGTCTTTTGCCAGGGTGCTGATTGTGATCCAGTGGGTGATATACAGAGATGGCAAAAGTACACACATCCTTTACTCAAGTAGAAGTACAGATACTCGTGTTTAAAAATACACGACCTGACCTCCCTTTACATTAATAGAACAATAATGTCATTGTTAGCTAATGAATGTTTCCATGCTGAACAACGGCAACATGACAACGTTTCCATTGGTCCATCTTCTTTAGAGAAGACCAGGAAGTGATGGATACACGGATCGTGTTCAAATCAATAGGCACGCAATGACTCTAAAGAATAATGATCACGCCACCAAACACACATTCAGACTAAAGGAACCAGCTGTTTGGGAAATGAGAGAAGTAGAAAGTACAGGTATTTGAGTTCAACATGTAAGAAGTAGAAAGTACAGGTATTTGTGTTAGAAATGTAAGAAGTCAAAGTAAAAAGATGTCAGAAAAATAAGTAGTGGAGTAAAGTACTGATACCAGAAAAATGTACTTCCATCTGTCACATGTAAATATAATACCTTGCTTTATATCTTGTTATTGTTCATTTGTAAATTCAACATGTATATTTTCTACTTTCTTGTTTATTTCTTGTCTTTTAATTTGTATTGTACAATGCCATGTATTGTTATGCTGCTGCAACACAAACAATTCCCAAATTGGGATCAATAAAGTTCTATCTTATCTTATCTTATCTTATCTAAGTAAAGTAACGAAGTATTTGTACTCCACTACTTCCCACCTCCGGTGATACACTCCATGCAGAGACTCCTCGATGCATGTGACAGTGGACTCATAAGGCCATGAGAAACATTAGGATGCACCGCTGTGCCGGCAGCCGCACTGACCCTAATTTATAATGACTCCATTGTCTTGGGGAACAGAGACGTATATCAGGGGTAAATGAAGCAGGACAGGCACTTTAGCTGCGGAGATGAGGTGATTATAGCTCATGGATTAGTCTGCCTGGGCGAGGTGGATGATCAGCATGGCGCGCACGGACACACACACGTGCACTCACGCTCAGATCTGCAGGTTTGTGTTCATGTACAGGACACCACACGTGCGCGAGACCTCACCCAAACAGACCCAGTGTGAGGGGGATTTACTGTAAACACTGCCCACAGGAAGATGATCGCTCTGCTGGCAGTTTGGATTCACCTCGCTCTCCAGTGGCTCCATGCTCCATGGCACACAGCAGGTACAGGGAACATGGGCAGATTATGAAACAAGGGCCCCTGGGTAGAGACATGCGAAAGGCCCCATGAGTTAGGAGCAAGACACACATACTAAATGGTTGTTTCGCCTCTTCGTATTGATGTTTTGTCTATTTTAGTCATTTATTGTCTCTTTGAAGTTGTTTTGTTTCAATTTTGTGTCCAGTTGTTTTCATTTTGTGTCTATTTGTAATCGTTTTGTGTCCATTTAAAGCAGGGGTGTCAAACTCAATTTCATCGCGGGCCACATTCGCATAAAGGTTGCACTCAAAGGGCCAGTTGTAACTATATAAATATATATATAAAAAAATGTATTAAATTACATTATAGCCTCTGAATTGGTTTATTATTGGATAGGATAATAACTTAGTAATTAACTACGTCTGAAAGCAGAAGTCCAGGGCAAATAATGTCAAGTCTCTTCAGTGAGAATGTCACAAAACAAGATGCATTGTGGGACATGTAGTTTATGGGCAACCTGCTTCTGTAAATCGGCATGTAACCGTATAATATACATGTTATATTCTTTGCAAGCTATTGCGGGGCCACATAAAATGAAGTCGCGGGCCGAATTTGGCCCCCGGGCCTTGAGTTTGACACCCCTGATTTAAAGTAATTTTATGTGACTTTGTATTCGTTTTGTTTCACTTTGTAGTAATTTTGTGTCAATTTGTTGTCTTTTTGTGTATTTGTAGTGAACATGTGACTGTGATTGTAATTTGTGCTTTTGCAGTTGTTTAAGTCTCTTTGTTATATCGTGTCTCCTGTCATTATTATTAGTCTATTAGTGGACAACTTCTGTCTTTTTGTGTGTCTTGTTGTGCTGCTTTGGTCCTTTTAAGGAGTATCATCCTGATCGTTACTTGTCTGTTTGAGTGACACTTTGCAGGCGAGGCCAGAAGGACCCCTGGCACGGTGAGGCCATGCCCTTGAAACCAAAGGCTCCCGTTCAATAATCAAACCACGCCAAAGAGGTGTTTGATGAAGCCAGATTACCAGTTAAACCAGTATTAGGTCCGCAAATCAGGCTTATTCTCAAGAAATTATGTTTCAAAAAGGAGGTTTAAATTCGTCTGACCCAGGTCAAACTGGAAAATCCCGCCTGATCCAGGTCGGGTTGGTTTTCAGGCAGAGCTTCACCTCAGGATTAATCATTGTTACGATCAATCTGTCAGACTGTAACATTTCCAAAGTTCCTCCCTCATCCTCTTTACTGCTGACCGTGAGTTTTATGTCTTTGAGATGTACTGGTTTTATTGTGCAAGCCTTTCGTTTCTGCATGGTACTTTAGTGAAATTTAGGATTCTAAATACACTTCAATTAAATGTTGAAGCTACTATTTAAAACCTGCTGTAGGCTAATAGAGACATTTTCACAGTGTGTCCTCTAAACAGACACCCTGAAATGTGTTCATTTAAAATACAAACGGAGCACTGTTATGCTGCCATATAGGTTGCACACTCAAACTGATGGGAGCATTTTTTATCTTATTTTCTTATTAGAAAATATCTAAATCTGGAGTCTGGGATCCCATTCCATCCATACAAGATGTTTACTGTCATTTTGCACCTTACAGTTGACTTTCATGTTAATAATTGCAGTAGTTGTGTTGCTTTAATATACTACTCTTTTAATATATGTTTATCTATTTGTTTACATGTCAGTTCTGTAATTATTTTTGTTTTATATGTACAATGAAATTGCAGACTGCAAACAGACATTATCTGGCATCTAAATGGTCAGAATATGCAACAGGAGCCACAGGAAAGAAAGATCAAATGCAAACAATATGTTTCAGTCATGGCATTAAAGGGCCCCTGTAGGTTTGACCTATTTATTTCACTTTCAATGTGGGGTAGGTAATTTCGGAGAAACCGGCTCGAGTGCGCTAGAATTTGAAAATACACATCTGGAAAAAATCTGCCACTTCCTCACAGAGCCCCTCCTCCAACACACACGAACGCGCACATGACCAAGGAGGGCACGAGATAAGTTTGTGCACAGATGGAAGGCTGACAGGCAGCACTACGGCTTCTACAGATGACTTTTTTATATGGATTTGTTGTCAAACACTTAAGATATTCATTGCTATCGGGATGTTAAGAGCATTCCATGGAATATAACAAAAAGTGTATCTCGAGCCGGTTTCTCAAACTACCCACCTTAAGTTATACCCATCCATTTTTAAATGTGGCTTATATAGAAGCTCTGTGATTTGGTATCGAGAATCGAAGAGTTTCCAAAACTGTAAAATCAGGGGCTAAACTGATGTTATTCTGAACCAGACGAGATGGAGCTCCAGGAGTCTGTTACGATGGAATAAATCATTCTGTTTGTGAACAGGAGCCACAGAAGAGGAGACTGTTCAGTGTCTCTGTAAAGTTTACAATCCTGCCGTTGAGCCGGCGGCCCTCGCGCGAGCTCCCTCATGGTACTGCTGTTATGAGGAGGATTAGTTCAGCGACCAGACTGAAGTCTGTTTCTATCTGCACTCACTCACTAATGGACCATCCCTGGGAGCCAACCAGTGATGTTTATGTAATTAAAATACTTTGAAAACGCATTCACAAGAGAAATAGTTGAATGTTCTGTTCTTTAATGAGCAGTGTATTACATTCTCACTGTGCATCCTGTGACAGTAATGTTGGTGTTCCCATGATCACCACTACGTGGCGCACTGAGTCATGAACCTATCCATTCACTGCACAGCTCAGTCACTATATCATTATCTGCAGCCCTGAAACCTGAGGGAGGACCGTTTTCAATCTCTGTGAAACAGATGTGAGGCCAATCAAAATAGTTCAAAAATGATTAAGAACAAAGCTAAAAGTAATTAAAGCAAATGCACTTTTGTTGTCATTGTCATGTAAACAAAATGTCCTTGCCAGTTAAAGAAAAATGTATGTCTAAATCATAAATAGAAAATAAAATCTTGAGGATAGACAGATAGTTGGGAGGGGACTGTATTTAAAAACAAAATTAAAATGATGTTATAAAAGGAGTTCATAGATTTGCATGTGCCAATGATCTATTGTTAAAGCATTTAATGTACACACATGTGTTCATAGTCCATGGTCTTTTGTAGTTTTTTTCTATTTCTTCCTTCCCACCATGTATTTTCCTTTCACTTCTTTTTGTTTGTTTACTTTGGAATCTTTATTTCTCTTTGTATCATGAATAATATGGAAGCAGCAGGACACTTGAAATGGTATTGGACATATAACAAGTAAATATTGAACCTTAGGGCATGTCTGATTTCTATACTTTATACTGTAAAACATTTCAACACACGCTAGTTAGAAAGCGAAACAGATTGGGTCCTGACTGCTAAAGAATAATGGAGTTTACCGGTGAAAGCAGCCTGCTGTGCAGCATGTTGATGAACTGATCTGGGATCTGTCTGCTGGCATGGGAAGCACTGATACCCCCCTGGAGGAGGGATGTTGCTTTTATAAACGAAACGCCCGTCATTCAAAACCGAAGCCAATGAGACGCATGCAACCGTGAAACTGTACACTGCAAGAAATATCGGCTCTACAATAAATCCCATGTGCAAAAAATCAATGAATGAAACAGAATGGTGAAATTGTACTGACTTTGATATAAAAGAAAAGTATAAGGGCCATGGGCACACGTTTAAAAAAATAGTGGAAGATTTACTTTTTTTTTTTCACTATATGTCAAAAATGGTGGTAAAATACAATTTCAGGAAAAAGTCGACATTTTGAGAATTAAGTTGAAATGGTGAGAAGAAAGTCAACATGTGCAAATTAAGGTTGACTTTTAAGCATTAGTGACAGGTTTATAAGAAGGAAAAAAACTGAGGGAACGTGTTTTTCTTTACATTAAGATAACTTTGAGGAAGAAGTAAAACAGTTCGAGGATAAAGTTAAAATATTGAGAATGTAGTCAAAATGTTTAGAAATAAGTCAACTAACTTGTCAAAATAAGTTTGAACTTTCAGTTTAAGTGCCTAAGGAGCCCTGGAAGGTTCATAGAGAGAACAATCAATAAAACGAGGCCACGTTTTATTAATTCGTGCGCACGAGATGTAATTCGTGGCCTCAATTTAAATAAAACGAGGCCACGCTTTATTCATTTGTGTGCACAATATACTTTCTCGTTCCCACAAGATACTTCCTTATGGTTAGACACATCGAACTGCCTGCTTATTACGCCATATTATTAGTTTTATGAAGAAGATGTCCGGTTGCCAGGGCGTGTGTGTATGTTTGTGTGTCTGTGTTTGTGTGTGTGTGTGTGTGTGTGTGTGTGTGTGGGGGGGCATTTGTTTTCAGAAGATATTATGATAGTGGTGTTCGTTCCGGTGAACTCCGACAGCATTTAGCACTAGCCCACATCGAGATTAAACAAACTTCCTTCACTTGGGAATACACATATGGAGTTAGCCAGATGTGTGTAAATTAATGTTCATGGTCATTTGAAAACAAATGCCGGTGTCGTCGGACACACACATACACCGAACACGCACACGCACACATACACCGAACACGCACACGCACACACACACACACACACACACACACACACACACACACACACACACACACACACACACACACACACACACACACACACACACACACACACACACACACACACACACACACACACACACACACACACACACACACACACACACACACATCATGTAGCATTTGACGTTTCCATAGCAACAACAACTTCCTGTCAACAGTGCAAACTAAAATAAAACAGGAAATTAGCCTAAATTACATTTAAGACAACTGCAACGAAAGTAACAAAAACAATGTCATATCCTTTTCAGTTTCACAGAACACAAATTGGGTTATTTAAACATCATGCACCATGGTGACCGGACATCTCCTTCATAAAACGAGTAATAGGGGGAATAATCGGGCAGTTTGATGTGTGTAGAGGTGTGTGTGTGTGTGTGTGTGTGTGTGTGTGTGTGTGTGTGTGTGTGTGTGTGTGTGTGTGTGTGTGTGTGTGTGTGTGTGTGTGTGGCTAAAACGTAGCAGCCTCGATCTCTATTCAGCTGTTCTAATGAAGGTATGACAAAATGAAGAGAGCAGATACTGTGAGAGTCACGGACATGAATTCTTAGATCAAGGCAGACTGGTTCACAGACTGTTTGGTTGATCCGGTGCTTAAAGAGCCCATGACATGCTTTTCCGGTTATTACCCGTCCCCTTGTGTGTTATGAAGGTTTTTATGCATGTAAACGGTCTGCAGAGTCAAAAACCCTCAAAGTACACCCTTTAGCGAGTAAAACTCTAACACAGAAAATACCTGATATGCTGCCCCAGAACGCCTTGTTGGGGATTTCTCATTTTCCATTGTTTGCTTCCTGGGTTCTGTGACGTGTGAACACCCAAATCAACAACAAATGACCGGATTGGCCCAAATGGACTAATCCGGGGAGCACCTCACACACCAGGACCCCTTGGCCAACTAACAGGGAGTCCCCATCGACTTGCATGGAGCTCCCTGAACGCTGGCAATAGACCAGTTGGGATCGCAGAGAAATGCTCTCCGCAGACCCATTCTCACAGCGTTATAAACCTTTTTCGTACTCAATATCAAGCCACACTTATTGTTTTTAGTTCGGCTGTGAGTGTTTGTGTGTGCTCAGAATGAGTTTCGCTTGTTTTCGCTGTATCGCCAACCCGGAAACCTGTCCGCTCCTCGCAGCAACGAGCCTCGCAACGTCCCGACCAATCAGAGCACATTGGGCTCACAGGGAGGGGGGGGCAGGAGCTCCAACAAGCCGTTTAGGACAGAGAGTGAATACCTGGTGAATACACATAGAAGCTGTTTGAGAAACCAATGTGATTTTGGAAAATGTCCAGTCGACCTCAACAATGGAAATATGATCAGTAGAAATGGCCATGACATGAGACCTTTAAACAAATAGCTCTACACCTCTGGCTAAAATGAAGTCCGAGTTTGAAATATATCTCAAATAATGTATGCACTACCATTTCCACATAAACATAACAGTCTGCAATGAAACGGTTGTCTCCTGTGCGAAAGTATCTTGTGCGAACGAGAAAGTAATTCGTGCGCACAAATTAATAAAATGAATTCTCTACATTTAGAATGTATTACAAAATGCAAAATAAACAAATGAATTAATGAAAACTTTTGAAAATGTAAGAACTGTAAAGTGGAAACCAAGCACAACTGAATAATACATTTGCATAATAATGTATTCAATTTGCCTCCATAAGATTCAAGAGTTACTGAGATAAAACACCAGCATGGAAAAAAGCGAACATTTTTTACAGTGTGCCCCGGCTGGCACAGTAGGAGAGCGAGAGAGAGAGAGAGAGAGAGAGAGAGAGAGAGAGAGAGAGAGAGAGAGAGAGAGAGAGAGAGAGAGAGAGAGAGAGAGAGAGAGAGAGAGAGAGAGAGAGATTGGAGGGGCGAGAGAAGGGGGGTTGGTCTGGGAGAGCATGGTCGCAGGAGAGCTGCAGACTTGCCTCGGTGTCTCCTCATTGATAACAGCTTCTCGGGAGCTCTCGGTGATGTTGCGGAGCCTCTCGTCAGGGGACATCTGACCCGGAGATTGTGTGCGTGTACGCGGGGAGCTTTGATCCACTGTGCGCGGTGCTGGTCGTTCGGCAGGACAGACAGAGGCACCGGGACAGCTGCGGGATCAGCCGGAGCTCGAGCTGCTGGTTCGAGGCTTCTTCTTTCGGGGATTCTCACAGAACAGGAGCAGAGATCGTGATCTGGAAGCGCGACGGCACAGCGACTGCTTTTCTGCTCTCTTGTGGAACATTTATTCTGTGGCTTTTATATGTTTCCCACTGCGTAGCCTACCTCCAGTCCTGGAAATTGATAGCGACTTGGAAAAACTGTTTTCGTGGAGTTGAGTTTACGCAGATCTATACTGTGGATTTCCAGCGTTTATCCAGAACTGTTTCTCATTCAAGCGACTAAAGAGTGATCATATGGTGCAAAGTCAATGATCTGACTGTCAAAACGCAAGCTGTTTTTAAAAGAACCGAAAGATACAAACAACTATTACTAAAACCAACAAGGAAGCAACATTTGTGCGGGAATAAGAACGTGGACTCTCATCACAACATTTCACCCCCACATCCATCCCAGTCTGTAACCCTGAATCACTTTGGCTTCGCCGGAGTTCCAGAGCAGATATGCCGCAGGTGGAAATGATCCTCTTCCTCCTCACCATCATAGTGATGTGTGTGGACGGCCAGGACCCGGCGTCCAAGGTGATGACCGACCGATACGCCGTCTTCTGGAACCGAACCAACCCCAGGTAAGCACCACGCTCCCCGGTTAAAGCTGCACTATAACCGGTTACAGTCGTTCTATAGTTGAGTGACTCTACACACAGTATGTACACTCTGATCTACACGCGATGCAAGAAACGCACTTATTAATCCAAACCAAACCTCAATGAATATATGTACAATTTAAAAACAAACGTGTTATTAGACTAATGTACAACCATGCATATCAAGATGTAACATTAGCTTTATATTACAACCTACATGAACTACTCTTCGGCACACATAATATTGACAATTAAGCTTTCTTAATATTTCCTTTTGACTTTAACTTGTATTTGTGGTCTTCGCTGATGGATTATTGTGATTATTTGATAGACCTCCACGGCTCCACATCTGAATCATCTTTGAAATACACGGTGAGAACCGAGCAGCATAAATCACACCTGACAGAGGAACGAGCCGTTTCCACACAGGCTGTCCGCTATTACGCACCATTACGCACTATTACGCGTTTGTGTACAGTGTTTGCTGCACGTTCCGGTTGCAAATTAGATATACCAGGAGCTGGCAGAGATGCGTTCGGCTGAGCTGCGCTTGAATAACGCTGAGTCGCTTCCAGTCTGCTGCCATCGATTATAATTGACAGTTGTTTTTGTGCCAAATGAAGATCCATCCTATGTGACAGAGAGTTCATTACACTATCATGTTGCTTTGCTTATAAAGAGAGCAGAAAGTGTGTTGTGTTAGGGGACTTCAAAAACTAACGGTGGCCTCCTGGTTTTACTTTCCAAACGTTTTTAAGACCAGGTATTTCTAATTTAAATACTAAACTCCCCCTGAGGGCGGCTCCCCGTGTGACTCAGTGCCTCTATCTTGGCACTTGAGCACATAGTGATATAATGAGTGTGTCACTTAGTTTCATTAGGAATACATTCACTGCACGCTGACATAAGCTGTCTTCAGTTTCGGCGTGAGTCACATGTAAATGTCCTGTGGATCAACATTTGCTCCGGGACGAGAAACTGGTCTGCCGAACTGACTGGGTGTTGCTGATACAAATGCAAATGCTGTGGTGGTGACTTCAAAGGCTGCTGGAGTTCCTGCTCCGCCAAAAGACGGGACATCTGAGTGTGATAAGAGCTTTCTGTCCCGCTCGCAGGCTTGTAGGCATGTGGGGAAAGTACTCACGTCTTGTACTTAAGTAAATGTAGAAGCACCAGAGTGTAGGAATACTCTGTTACAAGTACAAGTCCTGTAATCAAAATGTTACTCAAGTAAAAGTAGAGCATACAAATATACTTAAAGTACTAAAAGAAGTACTCATTCTGCATATTGGCCCATTTCAGAATAACATATATTATATGTTTTGATTTTAAGGTGTGTTGAACAAGCTGGTAAAGGTGGAGGTAATAACGTTGTATACTGCAGGGTAGCTTTTAAGTGTTGAATATATTTCACATCATTAATCCAAATCTGCAAAGTAGCTTAATGTATTAGATAAATGCAGTGGAGTAAAAGGACATGATTAACGTCTGAATTGAAGTGCAGTAGAAGTACAACGTAGCACACAATTGAAATACTGCAGTAGTACACACATTTATACTTAAATACCATACTTGAGTAAATCCACTTAGTTACTTTACACCACCGCTCGCAGGTGGTTTTCTCTCTTGGCCTCCGCACAGTTCCCAAAGTCTGGTTTCTTGGCTGCCATGCTCCCCCCTATCCAAGTGTTACCCCCCCCCCCCCTCCCCCTTTCCAAGTGTTACCCCCCCTCCCCCTCCCCCTCCCCCCATCCAAGTGTTACCCCCCACCCTCCTCCCTCCACCTCCTCCGCCCCCCCCTCCCGGCCCACGCTGGGGCGAACAATAAGGGGGTACACAGGGGTATTTCAGCCGCGGCCAAGGCCCAGCGTGGCGTTCGCTCTTGTGAGAGATCCACACATGCTGAGGTCACACACTTGGTAGAAACCAGGCGAGTTGCGGGTTAAGCAGCACAGAGGGGACCGTTGTCAGGGTCAAAACCGGGGCAGTACCGCCGGCCATGGGGCCCGGTGACGGCCCCGGCAAGGCACCCCGCCTGGGCTTTGTCTCGGCAGAATGGGGGCTAAATAAATGAGTAACTCTAAATGACTGTCTCCTTTTCTCATTCATGAGAAATCTAAACCTGACCCCGGCTGTATAATGTAAGACAGGGCCGCTCTTAAAGCCTGGGGCCCCTGACCTGCAGCAGAACCTATAACAGTATTCTACACAAGCATGCGGGCCCCGGCATCCCTGCTGTTTAATGTAACCATACATAACAGTGGAGCACGGGGAACCTGCTGTGGTACAGTCCCAACTTCCAGATGAGCCCCCCCCCCCCCCCCCCCCCCCCCCTCTTCTGCCTCCTCCGCTGCATATTTGACCAAAGTGGAGAACATGGCATCCGGAGTAGCGGTCCATACTCAGCCATTCATGAAATCCCCTACCGGAGCTCTGGAATTGAAATGGGAAGCGAATCGTGGAAAATGGAAACGCAAAGTCGTTTTCATGTTTTTCTATTGTTTCAAACGGGGCTGAAAGGCAGCATGTTTCATAGTAATTTAGATAAACGTGCATCCATGTTTGCTGTGCTTTCATCTCAGCTGATGCTTGTTGCAGATTAGGTGCAGGCGAGCAGCACTCTGAGCGCAGGGGGAGGAGGAGGGACTTACAGCCTTGAGGATGGTTCGGTTTGAAAAGCTTCCACAGTGACAGCAAGCCGCTGCGCTTGTATAAGCTACTTAATACAATGAAATGCAACTCCGGTATCACGGAGCCTTGTTAGAAGGAATCGAGATTTGAAAAAAGGAGTCTTTGTGGCTTTTTTTGATGTCATTTTAATGCGTTTTTTTGGCCAAAACAAGAAAAAGGGCTTCAGATAATTTTGCCATTTGGTATTTATCTGTGAAATATATTGCACTGTGGAAGCTCTTGCATTGTTCAGTCCACTCTCGAGTCCGTCCATTAGTTGAAGTGTGCAGAGTGTTTGGAAAGTTGTACAACGCTGCTATACTTTGCATATACTCACATTTATTTTCGCAAACATCTGTAGAGTATGTGACAAAACTCCTTTAGTCGTAGACCTAGAAAGGTTTCAGACATCGTGATCAAAGAATGATGAATAGCCGTTTGTACTGGCTGCACTCGAAGGTATTGCTAGCAGCAGCAACGTTTACTATACATCACAGAAGGGCTTGCGTCATGTTCTACTTCATGAACGTTAATGCAGATTCAGTTATTCATGTTAATAAATAACTTGTAGAACTATTTTAAAAGTAGATTTAGTAAAGCAATGATGATTAAGTACTTTTAAAGCAATTCACAATTATATAAACAATTCATAGTGTGCTATAAGAAGAGATTAAAGGAATTTAAATAAACAATTGTCTTGTTAGCGTGATCAAAATAGGGCTGCAACTCACGTTGATCATTTTCTTGATCAATATATTGATTGATTGATTGGTCTATAAAGTGTCAGAAGATAGTGAGAGATGTCTTTTAACGTCTTGTGTTGTCAGTCCAAAACCCAAGAATATAACTTTTATCTGATAAAAGCAGAAAAGATAACATATTTGAGGCTGAAAACAACATTTCACGTCATTTTCTACCCTAGTTCAGGATTATCTTTCTGTTCATCGACCGATAGTTCACTTATTCTGCAGATCTCGATCAATAAATAGCTTTTAACGACTGCATTCACCATTAATACAGTCATTTGTGACAGCATATAAAGCTTGCATTAAGTAAGCTTTATAAGAAAGTGGCACCAAGACAAAACCCATCAAATAAAAACTGTAGCATTTCGTGGTGGAACAGCTCATGTAAGAAAAATGAGTCACAGATGTTTCTTGTCAGTTTCGCCGTCTGTGTCGGCGAACCAAGCGATGGAATAAGTGTATGAGGGGTATTTACTGCTGCTCTGACAAGGAGCTATTAGTGAATTCCCAGCTCACCGGCTATTTAGCTGCTTCATTAAAACCCACCCGGGTCCATATGGTCCGCACGCAGCCGTTGCCATGGCCCAAGGTGTTTATTTGTTGCTGATAGGTGGGATCAACGGAGAATCGGGGGACGGGCTCTGTCCATAATCTCCCAAGCTGTTTGTGTCTCCGACGCCATGGAAACTGATACCCCTCGTCATCAAAGACCCTCATTGGGTGGGACTAAGGAGCTGACAGCTGGGGAGAGAGGGATTCCAGGATTCAGGGTCACCCCAGGGGTTTCCTTTAATCCCTGATAATGCCCGTCCAAAGCTTCCCCCGGCAGATACAACATATTTCTCCATTAGACAATCAAAGAAGGGCCTGTTTGATATAAATGTGGGTATTATCATTTAAAGAGATTTTAAGCCTGGCGGGCCGATAGTTCCAGGACCGAGGACGTAGTGGAACAGGCTTCTTTGCTAATACACTTGTTGGCACTATAAACTAGTCATTTATATGACTTAGATTAAGGCTGCTTTGCCAAAGTTAGGGTTAGGGTTCCTTAATTAAGTTGGACATTGGTCTAACATGATCTTAAAGACTAAAATGTATTGGGATGACCTTTCTAATGTACGGTCAAAGGTACAATGATTGATTGACAGCAGTGACAGAAACCTATAACTAGTCCCAACCAAATTGATCTCAGTAAAAAGACTAGCGACTCAGCGTTTTCTTGATGCCTTTGAGAAACAGGATATTTATAATGTTTGTTATCCCATGGGAGAAAAGTATAGTTCTGGTTACGTTGGTTACATGTTATATCGGACTTCTCTGATGACCCACACTGTCTTACCCCTCTCCGTTTCTGGACATACTTGAAGTAGAACCTCAGACATGTGAGAAGACTTGACACTCGCGCACATTTCTCCTCTTGTTTGCTTTTCTTACTCTTGCTCTCTTTTTAATCTCCACTTAAAGAAACAATGCTCCATGCTGCTCTTGGTGGCGAGCTGATGTTGTGATAGTTTCCCAGTGGCATTGAGAGTTGCCCCGTTTGCATTGTTCCCAGTGTTTACCCTCGCTTTCCCCTCTCAGCCTTTTCCCGACTCCCTGCCGCTTGGTTCCGCTTGGATGAAAAACGGACACACAAAAAGGCAACCACGTCCAAATATTGACTGGGTCTCAGGACCGCAGCCCTCTCCCAGCGCCGCCACAGAGCCCCTGAAAGGACGCCATTGTTTCCGCTCGTACTCAGCGGCCCATAGCCGGCTTTAAGCTGTGCGGGGAGACAGGAGGAGAGGTGGCTGTGGAGAGTGTGCATATGTTATATGAGGTGGGACAGGGGGGTTATAACAGGGAGGGACAATACAGTCGCGGGGGTGAGAGAAACCTCCTCATAAGAGGCCAGAGGCTACGACAGGGGAACAGTGTGGGTCCCGGGGTGGGGTCAGAACCAATGTATCCACCCTGAGGAAGTGTCAATCACAAAAGGCATCAAAGCGATCTGACAGAATGTGATTTCCTGCAGAGAGGGCTCAGAAAGTATCAATAAAGAGGATGAGAAGCTTCTTATCGGAGGTTTACCTTTCATTTTATTACAAAGTGCAGGAGCATTACGCCGACTGACAGCACTTCAGTCTCTCAGAGCCTGAAATGAAAGAGCGTCACATCAGGGATAGGAAATCACTTCCTCATATCGTGCCGGTTTCCTACCACTCGTGTTCTTTAATCAGTGGTACCTTACAACATGCACTTAATAATCCCTCAGCTACATGTGTGCAGAGGGGGGAAGTGGTCCCGTGGAGACGCCCGTCGTTCCTCATGCTCTCTACGACCCTAGCCCTGCAGAGAGGAGATGCCCTGCCCGCCCTTTACGCTGTGACTAATAAGACGAGGCCCTCAGGCTGCCGAGGCCTGACTGACAGGAACTAGTGACGAGAGGTTACTAATAAGGACGGACCTTTTATTACTTTACGGCAATGTTCCTCTGAAGAACTGGAACAACAAACGTATTGAGATTACATTCACTGTGTTTCAAGTCGCCGCCGGTCTTCTGTTCTGCAGCTTTTATTGCTCATCACAAAGATTTAAATGTCTTTTGTCAGTTGTGTCGGGCAGACATTCTGCTTTTTCTGTCGTAGCAACAACACACGGGCAAATGCTTCATGATAACCTCAACCAGGTTGGAGTCGATTAGCTTCAACCATCTTCTAAAACTGTGTGTCAGAATATAAATGTTAAGGTATAATGTTAAGTCAAATATTAAGCCTATATTTGCTAAAATGAATTGAACGATGGCAATTTGACTCAAAGTACTCAAATGTACAACATTAGAATTTGAAGTGAAATAATTTGCCCATTCAGTTTGATCAACACGTTTCTGATACAAATTAATTTGTGTTTAGAATTTCCTCGTAACGAGTCTCTGTATGTTCGAAGAAGGAAAATGACTGATTTAAAATGTAGAATCTAGAAAATGTTATTTAGCAGAAGTGAAAAGTTCTGTGCATGATACTTAAACATGCCCATCAACTTTCTCTTAAGCATTTTTTTAGGCTAAATATATGCATCTTGAAACAAAAAATAAAGCAGAAAATCCCAGAACTAGAATAAAAAACATATTTTAATCTAGATATTAATTTATGGAAGATAATTATGTACTTTTCACATTAAGTCAACCAGTTTCAAGAATACTTTTTAGAACATATTTTGGGTATCTTGAAAGAATAGAGAATCGGATAAATAGAGAATTATTGAAATGTAATAATTTTTTTTATTTATCCAGGAATGTCCCATTGAGATACAAGATCTCTTCTTCCAGGGAGTCCTGACCAACACGGCACACAACAAGTTTCAACATAAAACAAGGGCATTAAACAAAAAAAAACATACAATTCAAATATAAATACAGAAGGCCATTTGTGCAGTGGCAAGAAGCATAATCACATCAGCAATAGCATCAGGTAAAACAGTTACATGTTTCATGAAGGGCTAATCGTAGCATACCTTTAAAAGCATTTACAGTAGGAAGTGCCTCTAGACAAAGATTAGATTTGCTAATTTGATCCGCTTAAGGAAATCAATGTGTCATAAATGTTTAGATTTAACTTGTTACAATAATGTTCTAGAGTGAATATGTTGGAAGAAAAACGAAATATTATAAGTTTCTGTGCTAAAATCAAGAAAAATCCCATTTGAATCTGAGCAATTGTTTGAATAACAGATAAAAAACACTCAAAATCCAATTCTTACATTTTTATTCATCTATAAAACCTTTAAAAAATACATCGGTCGTATGATTATCACAACTATTTCAACACCTTCTAATTTCCAGAGTCAATCCTGAATTACTTCATCTAGAAAAAAGGTACGTTTGACCGGTTGAAAGGAGCTTTCTCCCGGCAGATTTCGTTTTACTTGGCTAAGAAAACGTCTATGACCAAAGTGATAAGATCTCTTGTGACCAGAAGAGATACTGTGTGAGTTTAGCATCCTGTGTTTGATATGCGCGGCAGTCAATGGATTAGCGGGGGTAGACTCTTCAGGCCTAATCTCGCAGTCTCACTCCGCTGCACAGCGCTTCACTTTTCTTCACTTTTAATCTTTAGTGGGGCTTTTTTTTTTGTGTACGCTGTTTAGATGTGAGTGGTGAAATGGCATCCCCCGTGTCTTTGTAGGCACCGGTGAGGGTATTAGCAAAGAGGCTCTAAGGGGCTTAAGAGGTCAGCCCTCCCTTTGTGTGGAGACACAAAACACTTCCTGTGGGACCCTTCACCCCTCTCTGTTCTCCCCTCAGAAAGCCAGGGCCTGCCTGACCATTCACATTAATCAGCCTTAGCTCCTAATGACTGCGGTAAAGCTTCTGAAAACGGCTTCTAAAAGGGTCCTACAGAGCCACTAAGCTGCTAGCAGACAGGGCAAGGCTGCCGCTGCTGTTCGTGGGGCATCACACAGTATCAAAGAGCGCAGGGTGGGAGCCTGGCCGCGCTGCAGACCCTTTATAGTTCCTCAACAACAACACATATGAGTGTTTGTAGCTGTTGTGGAAACAAGAGTCAAAGGAATGTGTGGCTTATACTTTGTTGTATGCTATTGAATGGCTGCCCTGTACAAAACTAAATGTTACCAAGAATGGTCTTAAAGTCGTCTTTTCTGTTTTGACTTGTTTCAACATCAAGGGTTGGAGTTAGGGTTAAGGGTTTCTTGCAAGATATTTCCAGAAACACATTGAAAGCAGATTCACACTGACAGGTATAGTTTTATTTTTTAGACTTTTAAGAGAAATAACTATATTTGTTGTTGTGTAGAAGTTCTACGAAGAGTACAAATGAGTCCCCAGTAATTTCTCTCACATGTAATGATAATCTAGAAGACTAGAACTCTCTATTAGCTACTATAAGGCTTCTTATTACAGACACATGCATTTCCTAACATTCGGTCTATATGCTGTAAAATGTATTATCTCTTGGATTTACACACGGCATCTATTGCACGTCTGTCCGTCCTGGGAGAGGGATCCCTCCTCTGTTGCTCTCCCTGAGGTTTCTCCCATGTTGCCTTTAAACTGTGGGTTTTCTCTGGAAGTGTTTCCTTGTACCATGTGAGGGTCTAAGGACAGAGGGTCTAAGGACAGAGGGTCTGAGGACAGAGGGTCTAAGGACAGAGGGTCTAAGGATAGAGGATGTCGTTTTTCCCATACTGCTATTCTGAACAATCTGTGCTGTTGCTGTAAAGTGTCTTTACTGTAGGCTATTTTTATTATATGTACAGCACTTTGGCTCGACCAAAAATCGTTTATAAATGTGTTATATAAATAAAACTTGATTTGATTTGATTTTGGACTAAAATCTCTTTCAAATGTGTGGTTTGACTTGTTAACTGATGTCAGTGCACACTGTCTCTTCTGCTCCAGACAAATGGAGGTAATAAAAAAGTTGGCACGTCTGAAGATTGGAATTGTATACGATTACAGCTGAAATGTCAATTGGCTCAAAATGTCGAATTTTGTCAGCGGGGGCCAAACCTCTGAGTAAATGGTTCTGGAAGTGTCTATTCGGGTCAGTGCGGCTTTGGAGGCCGGCCCGAAACTAAAAGTATGTGTTCCTGGTCGTCAGGGCTATATTTCCTGATTGTAAATGGCTGCTGACTCTTAGCGTTTCGTTTCTCTTGGAAGACATTAGACACAGCTGAAGTGTGAGTGCATTACGTTTCCAGTGAATCATGTCCACAACGTGAGCATGGAGATTGACAGATTTCCTTCAGCCACGAAGACAAACCAAAACATCTCTGCTGAAGCAAAATATGTTTTTTGTTGCCGTCGAATTGCTTTTGTTTCTCCGTTCAAACATCTCATGTAGTCATTCGGTATGTGGGTTTACCTGATTCCAGTTCAGAGCAAAACCACAACAAAGTTTGAGCTTGTTTCTGAGTTTTCCAACCTCCCGCGGTGCAGAATATTAAACGACGATTGTGATGTATCTGCGTGTGAAGAACAGTTGTTGTTGCATGAACTTGGTGTGACTTTGCGAGACCTTTCGTGTGGCTCTCTGGTCCGCTGGGACTCAAAGTGTTTCCTGTTGGATTTCAGCACGGTGCTTTGGGACGCATGAAATATTAAAAAAGCTGTTTCTGATCTCACGATAGAGCTTGGACAAACCTTCACACGCAACCAGGAGAAAATCCAGGTCAGGACCGCCATGACTTTAATAGAGGGGTCGACATTACGTTGTTTTCCTTCACAAATTATTTTCCTGGCCTGCGTTCTTTGATGATGAACGACTGCGATTACATAGTTTTGGGTGTTTTATCAGCGAACACAACTTGAGTTGCAGGGTCATTAATTGAAATCAGGACTGCCAAGATCTGAGCACTTTCCGCAGACGTGGCTGACTTCTCCTCCTCCTCGCATTTTCACTGCTGTGTGGCGGAGCGGGGAGAACCAGGCAGCCATTTTCCAAATTCGACTCCATTTTGTTTCAAGAGTAAAAAAAAGTAGGTTACGAATCCTGGGACGTCGCATGAGCATCATCTGATCTCTTCTGATCCGGCTCTCAACTACTGGAAAGAGAAAAACTCCTTCTGCACGCATAAGGGATTTGATTGAAGTCAAATATTTCAACCGTAGTGTTGGTAAAGTCTGAAATATCTAAAATTGGGACAATTCTATAAAGGAAATTTAAATATTTTAACCGTATATGCTTTAAAAAAAAGTTGTTTTAATATCTGGTCTACCGGCTTTTTACTTGCTTTTTTTTTCAAGTAATTCTATGTTTTACTTGTATAGACAAATTTATCAAATCTACATCAATGGTCTTTCAATATAATTACATGAAGAATTCTAAAAAAAATATTTACCAATACTTATCAAGTTAAAGTTAAAGTATTCATTCTGCTTGAGAGTTTTTACTTTTGTTAACATTATTTGGGTTTTTAGTGGAAAAATATATGAATTTAAAAGAAATTCTGAAGATTTTAAGGATCTTAAAACATTTGTGTCGAGGTTGAAAAACCAAGGCTACATTTCGGGGCGAAACAAGAAGCAGTTCTGTAAAAAGAAAAGGAAAAAAAAGCTAAATATTCTATTTATTACAGGAATTTATATAGAATATTTTTTTACCATCATCTCAAATCACTTTCTGATCATAAAACTGTTTGGAAAACTTGAGGTCAAAATCAGAAATTCAAGATAAAAGTTATTAAAACGTACATTTAGCTAATTTAAGAAGTTATTAGGATAATTGGTGCATTGGTTTTGTCTTTTCTGGCTTAGATTGATGTAATTCTTGGAAAAAGTAAAGCCGTCTAGTTTTCTCTTCACGGATTTCTAAGAAATATCCTCAACAACAGCACAACAAACCAACCAAAGATCAATACACATGTTTAATAATGCAAATTATGTGTCACAAGTTAGTCTATCGTGAATAAGAAAAAACACATTAATTATTCCTAAATAAGGTTTAATGACTTTGCTGAGTCGGCCATTTTGCATGGAGGTGCAGCACTGATTGACCGCCTAACACGCTGATATTGCACACGCTGCGATGTATTTTGTTTTTGCACCAACCCGTCGATGTGTGCCATCCTCGGCCGCCCCGTTAGGAGCTGGCAACCTGGCCCTGCTCGTATCACTGCTCGCAGCGCGGCATGCTGGGAACACGCTGGGCAGACGCTGCGAGCGCTCGCTGCTGATGATCCCCTTTTATGTCTTGGCCCCAGCAGGGCCCAGAGTTATTCTAGTGCATAATTGATGGAGGAGTTAGAATAGCAGAAGTAATGCGATGAGAGGGTGCAGCCAAGCGGAGCGAGGGATCGCGTGCGTGGGGCTGCAAACATTGAAGGGGACGAGAGGAGGGCATCTGGCGTAACAGGTCCCAGCGCTGTCGACACTGAATATGTCAGCGTCTCAGCCAATCAGAGGGCTCCTCTTCCCGCCAATCAGATGTCTGCATCAGTGGAGTACTACGCTCTCATGAATCAGACTCTTTTCCTTCTTTTTTGATGTTTTAAAGCTGATTCTGATGTTAAGTTAAGATAATTATTTTACTGGAGATTCCTCTTTAGCTAGAAAGGAATGTTGTAAATCACCTCGGGGGTGTCTTTGGCCTCAGAAGGCTTTCTTTGTCCCTGTAGTGGATTCTTGCCATGACAGGGTGGAAATCACACCTATACGAGGTGCTACAAAGGGAAACTAATGGCCCAACAAGCCCGTATTGTCTGATCAACAAAAGAGACCAGGTCACCTGTCCTGTCCTGCTTCAAAGAGACTGCAGGACACGGCGGGGACGGGTTTCACCCTTCCCCCTGAGTCCCCTGAAGTTTCACTCTGGTTTAATGTCTTTAATGTCATAAAGGCAATGTTTTGTTTTTCAAGCAAATAAAAGGGTATGTTTGAAATTAATATTAGAGGGGAAAATGATACATGCGAAATATTACACAAGTAATACTTTATATTTGAAAAGGAAAATAATAAAAAAAGCCCATTAGTTAGTTCTTTATGTAAAAATAAGTAATTATTAACCAAATCCATTTCCAACCTGCAGCTGATCTGGTCACTTTTCAGTAGAAATATGTAGTTTATTTCTGATTTGTGCATTTCTGTGTGGTTATTTAATGTATATAAGTGTTCATGTTGTTCTTAAAATGCAAATAATCAAAAAGAAGGAACAAGTTGTTAAAAATTACAACACAGACCACTGCAAATAAATAATTAAAATAACCAAAAACTGAATAAACCTCATGCTGAACTTTAAAAATCTTTAATCAATAGCAACTATTTTCACAAAAAATGTACTTTATCAGCATCTGTTAAAGGAATAAGAGAGTTAAGTCAAGAAACACAAAATAAAATATTTTAAATTACATTAATATCATCTATGCTGTAAAGTGAGACGATTTGACCGTTTAGCAGATTATCATAACTTTTTTTCGTTAGGAAAATAAATATTTTGTTCTAAAGTGAAAGATCAAATGTGCATTTTCTCTACAGTCCACTCTCAGAAAACCGCAGACAAAATAACCTCCTATCACCCAGACCTGATGACTTCCTCTTCAGTGTTTGTTGTTAATCCATTTGTTTTTATACTCCGTGTCTTAATATGCAAAATGTACATTAGCCACTGCTAATGGGAATTTATTGTAATTTGGCAGGCAGTGAAAGTGTTCTTTTAATTATCCAGCAGCCGGCGTAATGAAAACAGAGAGCGGGGAAGACAGTAGCTGAGGTCGGCTCCTGAACACAGACCTGTCCTGCAGCACTTAAAGGGCCACTGGACCGGGACTGTGCCGATTAACATCATAAAACCGGCCTCATAAAGACGTTTTATTTGTTTCCTGAGTGTGCCGGCTGCTTAGGTTTCCATCAGAAGTCTTTATTGCTCGCTGCTCATATTTCTGTCTCTGGATGGAGGTGACTATTAACTTTTAGTTGACTTTTCCAAGTAGCAAAAGTATGTTCACCAAAAGTTCTGTTCCTCAATGGACTTTTAAAAAAATATATGTTTTACCTACGACTTTGGACTGTCTGTTATACAGTTTGGTTTTATGGAAGCTGTTAGAAAATCCATATGAAACATAAAAAAACAAATCTTTCAATTTATAGCTTGATATTTCAATCGGAGAGTTAGCAGTTTTCTTTTTAATCATTTTATCTTTGTCTTGTACAATTTAGGTCAAGACTTACAGACCATTTTATAAAAAAAAGTGGATTTATAGTGACTCGAAATATTTTTCTAAGTGCACATTTTTTTAAAAAGCAGATTCTTTTTTTATTTTGTTCTTTCAGCACAAGCAGTATATTTCATATTTTTTCGTGGAATTCAAATACATTAAAGCCTTTTTTCAATATCATATTGTGTATATTTGTAACGAGTATGTACAATTGTAATGTATCTTACAACTTTTCCTATCTGTAGTGTGACGTTACAGTTACAACTATTCAAAACAATCACATTTAAATATAATTTAATCCTAAATACGGTGTTAAAATGGGGAAAAAACTCATCCCAGTAAATGTGTTTCATATTCCATTGTTTGTAAATTTCACATGAAAATTTTCAGCCATATTAAAAAAAGAAAGAAGGCAATTAAGGCATATTTCTGGCTTTAAAAAACCGGGAAAGAAAATCAAAGTTCTTTGGTATTAGCAGAGTTTAATCTGGTGTCCTCCACTACACATGGCGCTTGGGTCCACGTCTGTCAGCTTCCCTCAGTTTCACATATTTCCCCCTGCGTGACAATAAGATGAAGAATTGATCCAAGTAGAAAAAGTGTGGATGTTGAAGTCCTGTGACGGCTCATCTGGGTCACATGGTTCTTCCAGAAGAAGTGCTGGTGAGGTCTAGACACGCGATACACGGGGGGGTTTGAGGAACGCCGGCTAAGACGTCACTCGCGTTTACCATCCACGAGCCACTCCTGTATGGAGGCAGGCCCGCTCTAAATGTTGCCCAGCAACCCAGCAGCGTACTGGGACATGTGCTGGTTTGGTGCAGCACCAGTGTTTGACACATTTATACACTTTTCCAATCAGAAATCACCTAATTTCCTAATTTTCAAACAGTCTAATGAACTATCATAAGTTAAGTGAGGCCTCTGCATGACTATAAAGTGGTTCTCGCTGATTAAAATGGTTTTCATAATTGTTCCCCTGGTAGAATTTGAGTTTTTTTTTAGGAGAAATGATTGAGCACCAACTGAGAAGTTACATTTGGGCTTGCGTCTTTGTCATTTGGGGCCAAACATGTCCAAAAATTAGGTTACAAATCTTCCACACTGCAGGCAAAAAAGAATAATATGCAAATTAGCGCCCCAGAAAAAGGAGGGAAACGAGGGGTGTGTCCTCTCTGAAAACCACCAATCAGGATTAACCCATAACCCCGCGGCAGCCAATGAGGCGTGTGGCAGCTGTGCTCTCATTGGCCCGTTGAGCACAGATAACCAAAACTGTGCCAGATACACCACGGTAGAAATAACCCAGAATTCCTTTAGCCCGGAGGGAGCAAAGCCCTTAATGCAGCATGTTGAATTCATGCTGCCACAGCCTGCTGCATTCTGGGGGATGTAAACTGAAATGCCAACAACTATCTGAATTAATCACTATCTGTATGGTGTCTATTCATCGTGGCAAGAACACACACACACACACACACACACACACACACACACACACACACACACACACACACACACACACACACACACACACACACACACACACACACACACACACACACACACACACACACCACACACACACACACACACACACACACACACACACACACACACACACACACACACACACACACACACACACACACACACACACACACACACACACACACATACCATGTATACATCACTTCAGGGGACATTACATTGACTTACATGCATTTCCTGGAGACTTATCTTAACCATAACCAACACATGCCTAACCCTTACCCTTAACCTTACCCTAACCCTAATCCTAAACCCTAAAATTAATGATTCCCCTTATGGGGACCTCCAATGTGTCCCCATAAGGGAAGCCAGTCCCCACACGTGACTATGTAAACAGATGTAGGTCCCCACAAGTATAGTAATGCTAGACCACACACACACACACACACACACACACACACACACACACACACACACACACACACACACACACACACACACCACACACACACACACACACACACACACACACACACACACACACACACACACACACACACACACACACACACACACACACACACACACACAGACAGAGCAATGCGGACTCAGTATAAATGAAGGAAGGTTACAGGGTGCTGAGTTTGCTTTCTCTCTTCCATGGTCCCTCATTATCTCTTCAAGTGTTACTTAATCCTCCCTCTCTATTTACTCTTCCTTTACTTTCGTCCCCCAGCAATAACTTCAAACCTCTGACAAATCCCTCCAACTTCTTTATATTGAAGTTCTGTACAGTTTGTACGACAATTAAGTACAAACATGGGCTTTTAGCCATACACTTCCATTATTGTGTTTTTGTGCAGACTTAAAAATCTTCCCTAGATAATTTTGATCATCATCAAATGCATCGCAATATTCCAAAGTCTATTTTTGTGCCTCCTTAACAGTTTGATTTCATTATTAAAACGTTTTATATCGTGCTGTTCGAAAAGGCAATACACTGGATGTTATGCGACAAACTATTTTACAAAATGTTGCTTCCAAACTGTTTTAATTGGGATACTACCGAAACTTGTACTTTGTAAATATTTTAAATAACCCGAATATGTGTTATGTACAACACATGTTACAGTGACCTTGAAATGTCCTTGGCATGAGTCAAAAATATATCAGTGAAATACATTTCCTAAATTTGCAATAGTGTCAAGAAATGTAACTATTTGAGATAATCACAATATTTTTCCAGTTTTAGATTCAAACGCAGCGTCAAAATCTGTTCTAATTCTAAAATGTGTTTGGAAACCACGGCAAGTTTCCAATTATTGAATACAAAATATGTTATGGTGCAAATCACCTACATTTGCTGTATTGTCTCAAAACAGCAAATTTCCGATAATCATAAAATAAAAAAGAAATAGAATAAACATTTGTGAAATAAAAACATTTGCACGTAGGACCCGATGATTTAAAAAAAATTTTAATTGCATGCTAATCCCCAAAAATGTATGTACTGTCCAATAAAACGTTTAATTTGTCACTGTTGCACATTCTGTACCACACGATCCCTACACGTGGTGCAGTGACACCAACGTGCTTTTGTCATCATCCCAAAATATATATCTTATAATCTGAATTAGTGTTTTTGAAATGTATTTTGTGTAATAATTCCAAAAAAGATTCCGCGTCAGAATTCGTACATTTGGTTTAGCGGCTCCATCATTTGTTAAAATTTAAATAATTGAATGTAGGTCCCACAAAAAGCTCTTTCCAAATATGTTTTAGCTCATAGAAGTACCCCAGATTTGGTATACTGCCGACAAATTAAGTTTCATAAAATTAGTCTTCTATCAAATTTGCCACAGAACCACAACATTCACTAAACATATATTTATTTTAATACAAAAAGTAAATATAAAAGATACATTTGTTAATAGCAACACAGACTCCACATTTTTGTATTTAACAAAAATATCTTTGCTAAATTTCCCCAAATTAGCTTTTATTCCCAAAATGTGTTATCTGCATTAATACAAATGTAAATACCAGCAGTGTATAAAAGCACCCTTAATATTTGACCCGGAAAGTACACAGTATTTGCCGAGCTAGCACGCTTTAGCACAATCCAGTCTTATACCTTTCATACTATTATCCTCAGATATCTTATTCACTAAATGAACAGGTGAACCCAGAACAAGTTCACGTTTTCGGCACATTCAGGGCCCCCCTGTTGCCTTTGGATTCGGTTGCTAACCCCGGTGTCCAGATGTTTTCCATCCAGCTGCTGACTCCTGTCGCTCCGCTGCTATCAGATATGAGAAGGGGCGATTAGAGCTTCTCAGAATTCACAGCTTTGTTCTTCTCCCTCAAAAATCTCCTTCACTCTGCCAGGTTGGAGCTGAAGTCACTTCCTCCATGTGGCCTCCATACGCCAGTAATGACTCAAGTCAGAATTTGGACCTGTTCAGTTAGCAGGGGCCATTTCGTCTCCTTCTTGGTTGTGATCCAGTGTCAGATGCTGCTGCACAGAATGGATATCAGCGCGATGGTGACTTTAATTTGGCGGTGTGCAGACTTTGGGGAGACAGCGTGATCACACACACACACGCACATATAGAGGCCATGCATGCGTGCACACTGGCAACCACACACACAGAGATTCAGACTTGTGAGCAGGGTGTCATATGTTTATCCTGTAAGTCAGATGTTTGATCATCATTTGTGATTAATCAGCCTTGAGAGCTTTTGAATTAAGTGCAGCTTTTCATGTCAGGGTGACTGCAGCCTAATCCGTCTGGCCGTTCCCAAACGCTTTATAGTTGAGCGGAGCAGATGACACAGAGCGGGGTGGCTCAGTGCTGGTGCTGGTTATAGTGTCTCAGAACTGGAAAGTCGGGGGGGATTTAGTCCCAGCCGTGTCTCGAGCGCAATACATTCCATTGATTAAACGTGTATCAAGGAGAGTATTTTATTTCTCAGTCGCGCTACACACAAAATGAGTAGGTGCTCTTGTTTGCCTGTAATAAAGTGTGTAGCTTCAAAGAAAGAAACCCAAACCCTACGGACATGATTCCAGAACTTAAACACATGACCATCTTCTGTTGGAAAATATCATATTAGACGATGTTTAGCTTGTGCAGCCTTTATTGTGTGTATGCATGTTCAACAAAGCCTTCTCTACACACCCCCCTCCATGTTCCTCTGTATGTCCGAAAGCAGCATTTCCTACTAATCTCATTCCCATTAAAATGCCTTAAAATGATTGGAACTCACCCTGTTTGGCATGCCCTGTGCTCGCTGTTCCCTCCCCACAAATGTCTCTCCCACTGCCCTTTTGTTCCGCTCCAGAATGGAGTTGACGCGTGTGAAACCGAACGTGATGCCGGGGGCCCGAGAGTTCATTATTTGCCGCTGTTCTCACGGGGCGAGTGAAAAATCACTCCTTTGTGCCTCGGAAGAAAGAGCCTTCCTCTGACCTCATGGTTACGCCGTGTAATGTCAAAAGGCCCCGAGGTTGGTGCGGTGTAGCCACACCCACCCTGTTGTGGAGGCACCGTGGAATCAGACCCTGTCCCGGAGAGGAAAAACAACCTCTCTTGTAAACAAATGTTGGGATCTCACATCGTACACCGCACTAATTGGACCTTGGCTGCTCGCAGGATCTTTGTTTCTCCCGTCTTAGACATCCAAAAAGTGCATTCTCTGTCCACTTCAGAGCACTCCAATTAGCCTCTTTTATGGTAAAGATGTCTTTCATGCAGCGCCGGGGTCCAGGCCAGTCGAAATGATAGGTTTCCTGACGTCAGCTCAGTTAGGGCACACCGAACGTCGCATCGGTCAAAGAGTTGATCGACATCAAACACATTTCCCTGTCGAAAGTCGCTCCTTTAAGTGCACACCGTGCTCGGGTGCTGGATCTGAGAAGGCGTTTCTGAAAGCGCTAACAGATGACACAATGACCCAGAGGACCCTGCTGCCTTTCAGGGGTTAATTGAAGCTGTGTGTGGTATGTTTATACGTGTAGCTGAGTGTGTATTTTGCCGTATTTTCACCCAGAAACACATAAAGATGCAAGAAACTCAATTGAATCTAGTTTTTCGTCAATTATTTCGTCCTTAACATGTTTATTTTGTAAACAGACGTGTTTTATGTACAAAATGGCGGAATTTGATAGTATCATTTTCCTTTAACCTACTATTGCATACGACCTGTATTCTTATCTTGTTTTGGTTTACTGACATTCTAAAAACTAGTTATTTCTATTTTATGGCTTGAATTTCGAAATGAACTTGAGATTCTTTGCAGTAAATGCATAATCGTTGGATCTGTCCTGAAATGGCCTTGTTCTGCCTCGTTTCAATGTGCTGACTCTCATTTCCATACAACTCTTGGAAAACGCAGATTTTCCACGTGTGTTAACAGAACGAAACGTTGAAGGGCTCTATAATAAACCCAAATGTCTTGCATAGTGAGATTTGTCTTGCAGCAGCTGCTCAAACCTTTCATACGTTCCCCCACCGCCGACAAATCCAGCCCGACCCGAACCACAGGCACTAAATGGGAGTTTTCATTACACATCTGGGTAACTGTGATATACGATCGTGGGCTTTAATCACTCATAATTATGACATGACTCGACTCTCATGAGGTTGATTTTGGATGGAGCTCTGATGTTCCATGCAGCTCCTCCGTCTCCCCGTCGTCTCCCAACCTCCCCGGATCGCGCCGTCTTGTTAGCCAGGAATGTAGAAACAGCACATTTCTGCTTCATGGGAAAACGTTGCTTCTTCTGTGGAGGAAGAACTGTTAATGGATTAAGTGGCCGCTGTTTCCCAATTGTGGGACAAGCCTCCGTCGTACCCCGGTTTATTCAAGCTACGACCCCCCCTTTAACATCCATCTGCGCGCAAGCTAATAGGCATGGCTAGCATAGCTCGGCTTTAGACCCTGGTGCTCCGCCGTGCACTTGGCTTTCCTGCCCCTCTTCACCCCATTCATGTCAGCCGGACCTGGCAGCCTTGTTGGGCTTTTTTGAGTGTGTTCACTTTGGACGGCGATGAAAGGAGTCGGGGGAACACGGGATCTTAAATCACTTAATGAGGGGGGACAGGCAACGCTTTTGTCCAGCTTGTTCTGAGGCTGTGTCCAGCCAAAGGCCTCTAACGGGCTCTGACACCTCGCTCTGCTGCAGACCCGACTGTGTGTGTGTGTGTGTGTGTGTGTGTGTGTGTGTGTGTGTGTGTGTGTGTGTGTGTGTGTGTGTGTGTGTGTGTGTGTGTGTGTGTGTGTGTGTGTGTGTGTGTGTGTGTGTGTGTGTGTGTGTGTGTGTGTTGGAGCATTGCCAACATCGCTCCAGCCTGCCGGGCTTCGGCGTTCTGACCATTTTTGTTCTACATCTCCTTACCAGCTCGCCATGTTTATTTGGTCTCGGCGTATTTCGTGTCTTTTCGGCAGCAGGAAGCATATTTGTGTGTGGTGAGGGTTAAGTGGGAGGCAGAAGGAAGCCGCGTGATGTGTTAGGCGGCGGTGTGGAGGACAAGTTCGCTCCCTGCGGGTGTTTGGCCTTGGCCTGCAGTTAGTATGTGCTGACTGAGCCGCGGCATGCAGGAAAAACCCAAAGAAGGAAACAGAAAAACAAGCGGTAGCAGAGGTTGAAGTTTCTAACACACATTGCTGCCAATCAGATGAACATAACACACAAATATGTTAATGACGGGTGTATAACATCATTAAACTCTTTAACGAGCCCCAAAAGTACCTGCGCCTGTTTATTCTCCTGGATGGCTTCCATGTTTCCGCTTTGTGAAGGCTGCACACCATGTTGGCAGGGTTTGGTACAAAAAGGCCAGCTTTTCTCTCTGTTTGTGAGCAGGATTTTGGAAAAATGAAAGGGTATAACATGGGCCAAGGAAGATAATATTACATTTTGGGGTAGATCCCAATCACAGGGCAGATACACCCATCATTTCTCACTTATGGAAACAGCCTTGGCGGACGTCCACGCTCTCCAAGTGACCCTCTGGTTCCAAGATGTAGTGCTGCACCTAAAGTGTTAGAATTACATTTATTTAATTTTATTTTGGCCACCAGTTTGTTGACGCATTTAAAAAAAAAAATACCACATCTCAACAAGGTCATTTCTACTGTGGTTTTTATTACTCAGCAGCTCGTATTTACCGTCTGTACGGATTATCCTACACAAGAATAGGACCATAAGGTTGTCTTTAGCCAAGTTTGGTTAAAAATGGTATTCCCCATCAACATAAATAAAGCCAATGTCAATTCAGGCTGAAGCTGTGGATCTGTGTAGTAGCACCGCTGGCACGATACGGATCAGAAGGGCCCGGGCACTCAGGGGTCAGCTTTGTAGCGGAGGGCTCCACCCTGTGACATCACAGTCCAGGAAATCCCCTTTCTCTCCCCCCTGCTTCCTCCATCCTCACTTCACCCGCTGGCTGTCTCTCACCTCCCCGCCGCCTACTGCTGCGCACTCTTCCAACTGTGAGGTTCTCTCGCTGTCTCCTCTTCTGCTCGTTCACTTTCACTCGTTCACTGCTCTTATTGCTCTCACACAGTCCCCCGCGCTGCTTCCTGCCTCACTTTCTCTGACATTTCAAGGTGCACATAAGCCGCAGGAAGGCGGTTTGAATTTGACACTTCCCCCTCTCTCTTGATACTCATTGTCTCTTGCCGTCTTCCAACAACTCCCTATTTTCTCTCTTTTGCACACACACATTTCACCAAGCTTGCAAACACACACTATCTGGCAGGCTAGTGTTCAGGTACAGGCCACCCTTCAGTGGAAAAGAGTTTTATGAACTCATCTTCATTTGAACTAGAGCTTTTTCGGAGGTCCAGTGTGAGCACCCTAGTACCCAATTGGCCCTGGTTGAACCATTAAAGAGGCCCTATTCTGCTTGTAGGGGTTTCCTGTAGTGTATTATACATTTGTGTGCATGTAAATAGTCTATGTTCCTCAACACACATACCCCCCTGCCTGAAGCACCTCCATTGGACTCCTTTGAGTACTTCTGTAACATAGTGACATCACTACATAACACTCACGCTTCTATTGGCTATAGCACATCGTCGTGATGGGGCGGGACATCTCTAAGCGGTTGACCAATCACAGCAGAGCCGGGCATCTAACCAATCAGAGCAGACTGGGCTCTGGTTTCAGACAGAGGGTGAAAAGAGGTGCTGCAGCACAGGCAGCATGAGAAAAATAAAGAGCTTTTTGAACATTAAAACACAGAAACGTCGCAGTCGAGACACAACATACAAATATGAACCTGAAAATGAGCAGAATAGGCCCCTTTCACATATCAGCTGTGCAAAGTTCTGTGCATGCATGTATCTGAATATGTGTGTGTGAGGTTGCCTGTTGATGTGGCTCACTGAAAAGCCACGATTTATATGGCCATTCTCAATTTAGCTTCACTGCCGCCGCTCCTTGGCTGTTAGGCCTCACTGTTCTTTTCAGCTGGCTCAAGTCCGGTTCCTTTCACAGCCCTCCAACACAAGAAGAATGCTATGCAGTTCCCATGGTAAATCACGTTCACATTTACATTTTAAGGCCTCATCCAGAATGCAACCAATGCTAAGGGAGAGACTGTGTTACGACCCACAGTGGCACTGCATTAAAAAAACATAATGGCTTTCACTGGTGTAAAAACAAACCAGGAAGTACAGTTCATCGGTACGTCAAACACTAACACATTTTACAGCAGTTTGTTCTCCTGTGAGGAACACTTTTACGACTTTAAAAAGTTATTTTTCCAGACCTCTCACTGTTTACATATAACACTAGCTCATGATTCAACGGAGCTTCGTTACCAACGACTCCAAAATAGACGAGGATTATCCTCATTTCATCTGATAAATTAAAGCAGTATTTGCAGGTTATTCTGGTCAACACTGCAATTAAAATGTTAGTCGGGTTTCACTACATTGCAGACGATAGTGCTGCATTCTTTATTGTGCCAGCAGAGCAGTCTCATTGAAATGAATGAGGAACCGATGGACTTTGTTTGTACCCTAAAAGTTAACCAGGGACATTTTTCTGCGTATCTTTTTAACAGAATACATATCAAAATACCTAGGACATTAGCCTGCCCATTACTGTAGGAAGCTAGTACTTTAGGCAAGGCAAGGCAATTTTATTTGTATAGCACTTTTCAGCACTTAGCGATTCAAAGTGCTTTACAGATTAAAAGCAAAATACATTTACTTTACACATTATTTATAGGGTCATTTATCATCATTTAGTGTCAGAACAGAATACTTTTGTAAGGAGTTTGAACCCACTTTTTCATTTTGTTTGAAATAAAAAACCATGTGTGAAAGCTGATTGATTGCAACGGATAAATCTTGTCAACACACTCTGAGACATTTATTTGCTGAGCATGGGTTCAATAAAACGTTAAAGCACTAAGTAAAAATAAACATTCTGGACAAAAGATCTGTGATTATTATCAGCTGCAGGCATGAAGGATACTGAGCCCTGCATTTGGAGCTACTTGTCTATGTAGGATGTTTACTGCACTAAATGACAAGTTTATGTCAAAAGAAAGTACATACCAACCAAACCACAGTCCACTGGTGGCTGAGGAAACACAATATCTCCACGACTGTATCATTTCCAAACAGCATACGGCCAATCCTGCCACATCTGTACGTACTAAACGTTTTTTCGGTTGCATTCCTCCTTCCAAAATATGTAGATGTTTTCAATAAGGGGATGTTGAGCTCAAAGACAATACGATTATGATTTTATCAGTTTGCTCTCCAATATGTTGAAGCTGCCATTTCAAGCCCTTAGATTCAGCTACATTTTGCACTTTTGACTCCTCAGGGTCTACTAGGGGTGTAACGGTATCCGTATTCGTCCCGTACCGTCACGGTTCGGCACATGCAGTCACACGGCGAATACGCCTTTTTTTTTACGAGTGGGAACAAAGTCTGTCATTCAGGGCAGTATCCACTACACTATAATCCAGGGGGCGGTATTGCGCCTAAAAGCTGTTTGTCAGCTTTTAGAGAAACGAAGAACAAGAAGAAACACAACAACAAAACCAACAAATTACAAGAAGAAGAAAAGTTAGTATGGCGATTTCAGATAACACACAGGAGCTAGAACCCACCTGCTTCTTTTAAATCAGCTGTGTGGGAACATTTCGGGTTCCCTGTGGACTACAATAACGATGAAGTGTGCGAGTGGTGGATCGGACGAGGACGGTGTGTCGGCGTTGTTAGACAGCGGTGCGGTATGCTAATAGAAACACACGCCAAACATGCTAAATCATGTCAGAAGGCATCACCCAGATTTGCCACTCACCGGAGCCCGGCAAAAGACAACAGCAGTTCAACAGCTGATCCCCGCTGTTTTTAAGAAGCCAATAGGCATGAAAGCCGAGAGACCAAAATAAATAACTGAAGCTTTTGGCATATATTTCAACGACTATGCGCTCTTGAAACACTTCTTATTATTTATGAGGTAATATTTTCAAGACATTCTTTTTAGTTTTACAGCTTGATGAAACCTTTTTGTTTGACATAAGCCATTATAGATAATATGGCCATCTGAGTGTGTGTGTGTGTACTGTGTATGGTTTGTTTTTAACTGTTTAATACAGTTAATTATTCAAAATGTCAGAGTTCCTTATTTTTAAACTGAAACTTGCACTACTGTTCAAAAATAAATAACAACAAACCTGGAATTATGCATTTGGGACTTTTTTTTGCTTTTTCTTGTTGTACCGAACCCGTACCGAACCGTGACCCCCAAACCGAGGTACGAACCGAACCGTGACTTCTGTGAACCGTTACACCCCTAGGGTCTACACATTCTCGCAATGTGATTTCGGAAAGGGAATATAAAATAAAGAAAATAGCTGTTTTTTAACGCCAGCCAAAATCAGAAAGTAAACCTCATTGTGCTCGGATATATATGGACTCACGCCTGTGTGACCAGACTACAAACAGACATTGTGTACTTTGCTTTGCACGGTGTTTGAATGGGCCGCTCGATAGGCCGTGAGCCCATGAGAACTCCCCGACATGAAAGCCGTCGTCTGCGCACCAAGGAAATTCTGCTGACACCTAATCACAAAAAGAGAGGAGTGAAAAAAAATCAGCCGGAGCACTTGGCGATCTCCGCGGGTTATCTTGAGGCAGCGTAACCTTTGTGACATTGATAGGATTGTACACAAAAGAAGGCGCTTTGCTTGCGTGCACACCAACACAGACCAACTCACCAACTTTCTTTCATTAGCTTTCTTTTGGGGTGTGTGTTGCGGGGCTCTGAAGCAGCAGAGGTGATGGATGTCAGGTTGCCCTCTGTTGCTGTTCTACTCGACTCGCCTTAATGGACCTTTTACAGACTTGAGTGAAATTGATGGGAAAACTAATCCCAAAAATAAAACCGAGGCTCTTTTCTTTTCTGCCGTTCTTTCTTCTCAGGCTCTCATGGCGCCTTATCAACACCCAATATTTTACACTCAGTAAACCCTCTCATAAAGGTCTGGTTCTCTTTACCTCACTTAGCCGGTCAAAGAGCTGGGAGTTGAAGTCAAGCTGGAAGGCAACCAGTGCAACCAGTCACCCCTCTTCTCTCGCACTTATTTCTCAACGTCTTCCTATATTACATAGCTTTCTCATGTCAGGCCAAACATGTGATTCCCTTTAACCGCTGCCCCGGAGCAGCTGATAGCCCAGAAATCTTCCAGGCAGACGGAGACACAACTGTTTATTTGATTTACTATCTATAGAGAGCGTCTATTTCCGTAGGAGGTGTAAGGCTGGCTTGATGAGGTGTTTAAATCGGGGGGGGATAAAAGCCATTCTTAGGGCTCGCTGATGGGCTCTATTCCCGTGATGGACTGGGTCTAGCTTTTCCTCCATTAGCGAGTCACATTTCTGCTGAATTAGAGGTAGGGCTGTTACATTGGCATATGTGTGGGACTTGTGTGAGTATAGGACCATTTAAAATCATTTGAGTAGGTGTAAAACTACAACATTTTTCATTATCCATTCACTTTATTTTCTTAATTTACTATTTTGTCTATAAAACCTCAGTGAGAAATGCACATCATCATTTCTTAATTTTAATTTGTGTACGTCCAAACATGTTCAATTAGGGTTAGGGTAAGGACAAGATAAAACACATTCTTACTTTTGATATTGGGGAACCGTTACATTTCCAGCATAGCTTTAGATGGAAAATACTAATACATAGCTTTACATTTACCCTTTATCAAAAAGTTGCCGACTATTTCTCTGTCGATCGAGTTATTCATTATTCAACTAATCAATGCCCCCCCTTTATAAATTAGGTCAGGGTTAGGTTTCACTGGGGTGAAACGCCGGTCATCATCGAGTGGGCGACACTGTACTCGTTTGAATTTGTGGATGATGGCAAACGTTTTCAGACAGTCTTTACTGGAAGGCATTTATAGTGTTGCACACGTGAAAAGTGTAAGTTCAAACCCAGCGTTCTTTCTCACCTTCACACGTTTGATTGGGTGTTAAAGTCAGATTGTTGGTTTTGTACAGTTACAATAATACTCAAACCCAACCCCCCCAGTGTGTGATAAACTGTGTAGGGGGTGGGGGGTGGGGGTTTTCTGACAATGTGTAGTGAAGTGAATCTACTCAGATCTTTATCTTTGTGTCAACATTCCCAATGAGACGCTGAGTAAGGTAGTCCGACGTCCCGCCATGTGCACTGAATCAAGACCTAATCTCATGTCTGACGCCACATCATCCATACTGCTGTGTGTGTGTGTGTGTGTGTGTGTGTGTGTGTGTGTGTGTGTGTGTGTGTGTGTGTGTGTGTGTGTGTGTGTGTGTGTGTGTGTGTGTGTGTGTGTGTGTGTGTGTGTGTTGATATCATTGGCAGTCCTGCCTGAGTCACATTGTAACATCGACAAAACAAAACTTGCCTGATTAGAGTTCCCTTCATATTTTGACTTTATCACAGTCATCATCATCAGTGTGTGAGATAAGAGGGCAAACAGGCAGCAGGAAGTCTCAACACACACATCTGGAGACTCTTTACAGCACCTTCATGAGCGTACAGTAAATATTAAGCTACAGCCAGCAGCCATAAATCAAGGACTGGAAACTGCTAGCCTGGTTACGCTCAAAGGTAACCAAATCTCTTTTTACGGGGGGCTATGTGCTGGACTGTTTCTTGGCCAGGCGCCGTGTCTTCCTGGTGTTCAGATTTATCGCTTTACACGAGAAGCAGCAAAGCATTTCCCCCAAAATGTCAATATATTGAAGACAGAACAACTCGGAAAACAACAAAGCGGTGGGGATGAAGCTGTTAGAAATGTATGTTGTCATGGTGATGTTAATGCAATACATTTATGATTTGGAAATTAGGGCAAATCATTCAAAAAAAATCACAATTGGATCTTTCTTAGGACTTTTTGCTCTCCAATTTTCTGTAAGGTAAATAAATAAATCACACCGGTATTCACGTGTTAGTAATGCAGCTCGTGCTCCGATACAGAATGATGACGAACAGTAACAGCGATGCAGAGCAGCGGGTTGATGGCAATAATGTTAAATAAGGTGGAAAACCAGCATACTATTGTCAACGGTTGCTCTCCTTGGATGTTATTCCGTGCCCCGATGTCAGCAGAGGTCACTTGGTCTTGACCCGCCGACCCCTCCGTCCCTCAGCCGTGCACTAAAGCGTCACACGTCGCTCATATGAACGCTGCCGACAACACCCCCCCGCTCCTCCCTCCCGTCCTGCAGCCATTGTCTAGATGTCATCTGGCAGACAAAACGCCTGTTCATCCAGAGCCGGAACAAAACACAGCATCCTCCATTCACACTGCGACTGTCAAACACTCCAACAAAACGCTGCCACCTTCTCCAAAACCCTGGCTGTCCTCTTCTTTTCTTTTTTTCCCCCCTCTTTCATCGAGGGCAGAGAACTTCTCACCCCAGATCAAAGAGGGTATCACAGCAAACATGGCAGAGATCCCAACCCTGATACCCATCCTGTTTGTGGAACAGCGTGCATGCGGGATATGAAAAAGCCCATTGTGGTCGTGCCAGTGTGCCTAATTAGTGTGTACACAACTATGTCAGCCGTCCTGTGATCTCCTCTTGTTCAACAGTTTGTGGGGCTCTATTGTGAGCCGAGTGGGAACGCCGAGAGAAGTGCAGGGATCTGAATGTGTGTGTGCTGTAAATGAGTGTGTTATCAGAGACACACATCAGCATTCCTGCCCGTCTGGTTGCGGATTCGTCTTCGTGTCACCCGCAAGCTCAGCGTCTCGGATGCCTCTTGGTTTACGGCTGCTCCAGGATCAGGTGGCGATGCTGCCCGATGTGCCAGCCAGGAAGCCCGAAGAGTCTACAAGAGTTGAGCCCGGTTGTTTACTTTATGCTCTTTAATAACTTACATTTATTCGCCCTTATCAACTGGTCCAGGGCCAGTTTTTTTATCGCGTAGCTCAGAGTTGGGTTTCCCAAAGGTACCCAAGGAAGCCTTTGAGTTACCTAGATAACGCTTGTATATCCCAAAATACTTTTCGCTGATTATTTCTTCTTTATCAACCAACGTGGGGCTAAAAGTGATAAGAAGATTGTAAAAAAAGTTTGAGGAAGGTTATTTTACCCGTGTTCAGTTGATATATTCGAGCTCTCATTAGCTCAAGTTCTCCTGTACCTAGAGGTGTGGACAACTAAACTGAAAGGCCTCACATATGTCGAGTCCAGTGTGACGAGAACCTGCGGGGCCCATGCATACTGTACATATGTTAGCACCACGGAAATAACCACAACAAATCGTCCACCTCTTTGCGTCTTCTAGTAAATGTTGTTGTATGACAACACGTATAAGAAAGACCGGCAAGGTTAGAGGTTGTTTTTCGAAAGAGTTCTATTTTCTTGGTCTAAATTTACTTGCAAAAGATTGGTAAGGGCTTTCATAACCATTCAAAAGGGACGAGGACTTTACAAAAGCAGTCTGAGTAGTACACATCGGTTCAACTGCTGCATGGATATCAAGGTCAAGAAACACGTTCTTGCCTACACATTTGAGGACGTTTAGTAGTAAAGGATCACGAGGCCGCGGAACATACATAGGGAAGATAATTGCTGAGAACATAATTCTTCTGTCACATTAAGAGGATATGGAGTCGGGTAACATAGGACTCAGATTATGAAGAAGCCTGGGAACATCGATGCTTTAAAATGTCGTTTTAATGAACAGTATTTTCTTTCAAGCCCCATAAGTTAAAGATGTGTCTGTTGATAAGGGAAGAAAAAGGATGAGAGTTTTGAATCTGCACATACATGCTTAAAACATCACTAAGGGACAGCACAGAAAATACATTGGCTTTCGATAAGACTTTCTGGTGGAACCCTCCGACGGGTCCCATCGTAACGAAGCTCAGCGAGTTCAAACTGTTGGAAGATTAACTTTTGACTTGATCAAATGTTTTCTGTTCCCCCTGCCCTGTTTGCGCAGATGAAAGAGCCGACTGAATGGGCTTTGTACTGGATGAGGGATAAGACTATTGTCTGGATTGAGCTTTTGTCAGAATGCCGAAGCATTTTCAGTTTACCTTGTCGGTGTTTCTGTTGCTGGGTTTCCACCACGGAGGCAAACAGTTTGACTTGGAATTCCTTCAGTTGATTTCCTCCCGCAAACAAAGATTAGCAGCATTGTTTAATAAAAGGAGTTCATATGCAAACAAAATGTCTCATATGGCAGAAGAATATAATGAATTCCAAGTGATAGAAGCCCACAACTGCAACAGAAGTTAGGATTAATAGTCAGATGAATTGAAGCATACATTCTCAAATACCTATATCGTCATGTTTTGGTGATATACGACAGAAGCAAAAAGAAGGCAGTTACATTTTTTGTACAGTTCCAATATCTACATTTTCTGCTATTGATGATCCAATATGAATTCTGATAAGAAATAAAGGAGTATTTGTAACAGGAGACAACGCCTCAGGAAGATAACGGAGACGTGTGTTATCAGACTTTGATGCTCTGGTATGGCTGTCTGAGTGTTTCTGAGTGTGTGTGTGAGTGTGTGCCCTGCTTTATCAGCACACAGAGATGTGAGAGGGCTGACCTTATCACAATGTCTCTGCCTCCTCTCTGTCCGCCCCTTCTGCTCTTGAGGTCGTCAATAAAAACACACACTCACACCTAAACAAAGCAGATCAGAGGAAATGCTCCAAAACAGTTCAATACATCAGTCAGCGACGCTCTTTGAAGGGACAGTGTGTGGTGACCCGGCCAGACAGCTGATATCGATAAAATGCGTCAATTTTGGAGGAGGGGGTGGGTCCCGTCATTGAACGGTGGTCACTTAGAGAGAAGCGGCGCATGGGGATGTGCTGTGGTCCCAAAAGGCATGACTGTACTGCAGAGTAGTTCGAGAAAGGAAGAACACACACTTGGGAATCTTTAGTTTGAATATCATTTATTGAACTTCTATTACATCTTGTTATTCAACAACGGTTAGCGTAGTTCAATCAAGCAACATCACATTTCATACCTGAAAACATAACGAGATTCTCAATGACGTTTCAAGGGTAACTTTTTCTACTCAGAAATGTACAGATTTAAATTGTTTGATACTTTGTCAATTGAAACGGAAGAAAAACTCAAATAATTTACTTGGTGAGGTAGTGGTTAGGCAATGATTTTGGCTGTAAATGTATGCCTTTCTTACACTATTTAACTTTTGGACATGCATTTAAAGGTGGGGTAGGTACGTTTGAGAAACCGGCTCGAGATCGCTAGAATTTGAAAATACACAACCGGAGAAAATCGGCCACTTCCTTATAGAGCCCCTCCTCCAACACACACGAACGCGCACATGACCAATGAGGGCACGAGATCAGTTTGTGCCCCGAGGGAAGGCTGACAGGCAGGTAGGCCAAGGTTGTACTTTTTACAGTATTACGGCTTCTACAGATGACATTTATGGATTTTTTGTCAAAGCACTTCAGATATTCATTGCTATCGGGATGTTAAGAGCATTCCATGGAATATAACAAAAAGTGTATCTCGAACCGGTTTCTGAAACTTACCTACCCCACCTTTAAGTAATATAATGTTGAATTATGGTTTTAAACGGGACACAAACAGCACTCTTAGGCGTACAAATCCAGTTTGTTTGAATCCAACCCAATTTCCTATGATTAAAAAAACATAGTTGACGTGAAAATCCAACACAATGCAGGAGAAAATAATTGAAAAACGAATGAACGAAAATGTTGGAATGAAAGTATAATAAATGCTAACTTGAAATGTTTCCTTTTTAAACTTACAACCAGAAAGCTGTTTTGATTCGACATAATTAGCTATTTTAAATGACATCTTGGAGACCGGCTACATCTTTTTTAAATGAATACTCTATTAGATTAAACATAATCAAATTGTGAGTATAATGTGTCACTGGATATTTGCTGGGAGACTTTAAATAAAATGATTGTTTGATTAAATAGTTACAGTGAATAATTACAGCTCACTGAGCAAACAAAGGGTCTGTGCCCTAAAGCGTACACTACAGCATACATCTGACGATTCCTGCCTAATTATATTAAAGAACATCAGATGTACAGAAGGCAGAGCACATGTTAGCGCTGCCTCTCCTCTCTGAAGCTCGTGTAAAGGGATCGGCTGTCATCATCACTCTCGGGGTGTGTTGTCCATGAATTCCAGCTCATGTCTTTGGAATGAATCTGTGCCATTTCTTGGGGATTTCGGAGGTCTAGCTTCCCAGAGCTGGTTAAAGCCGTCTGGAGTGCTTGATTTAAGACCCTTATTTCCACCCAATCCAGTAAAAGAAGGTCTTAATTTACATCCTGTTTTTTACTTTGCGACTCATCTGTTTTGAAGCATGAGATGGGAAGTCATTCCGTAACCTCTATGCACGTGTGTCTCGTTAGCTAACATGGCTATTAGCCACAGTTAATTCCTTTCTCTCTCTCTCTGCTGAAGGCCCTACTCGAGAGACACATAAAATATCCTGAGTGGAAAACTAAAAGCCAGGACACGTGACTCCGGGTGCTTCCTGGCCACCAGCTGCCAAGCTAAGCACATTTTGGTCATGAAAAAGTCCTTGACATAGCTCATGACCGCCAACGCCACGTAGCCATGGAGCAAATAAGGGACGCTCCCGGGTGTCACTCGGTCTTGATCAGCCTCAGATTTACGGTGACCTGACCCAGGGAAGGCCAACAGTGGATGTCTGTTATTATCCCAGGTTGACTCCTCCAGGGAGGGACTGCTAGAGGTCAGGGTGAGGGATGCAGATTTATATAGCCGGAGCTACATGCTGCACATGCTCTTTCTCCATTTAGCTAATGGGCCCGCTGTCATAATAGCCGTGCTTTCAGGGAGGAAGAGTTACGGCCTCATTGTCTTCCTGCTGAAGTGGTTTGTGTTTTCTTCTTGGAAAGTTTTCGGAGCTGCGAGTCTGGTGCTTGTCTAAGGAGTGTCCGGATGGCCTGTGGTTTCAACGGTACACCATGTGGTTTAATTTGTGCTCTGTCACTGAAGACACCAGGTCTAATAACTGGCTGTATTATAATCATCTGGTGAAAATGTGTGAAGAAAAAACACCACTACTTTTTACAGTGCCACTATCTTTCCTAGCAAGCCTTTGTTCAGCTAATATCTCAACTGTTATTTTTTTCTGTAGGGTTGTACCAAATCATAACGACTTGAATAACTTTGACATGCAAATTAAAAATCAACCAATGCAATGCCATGTAGATTTTGTATGTCTATGTTTTCTGTTTAAAGCTTAACTTTCTGCACAGTTATATCATTTGATAGAATTATAGCTTAGATTTAACCAGACAAAAAAAAAAATGATGATATGATTTGCAAAATTCCCCACATGTTTTTATCTCAAGAAATATTCTACTTGAATACATATCTTTGTTGGTATTCAGCCTTTAAAAAAATATATGGAGCAGTCAAATGACTAATTAGTTAAAAATAAGACTGACTTTAATCAATTGGAGGATTATTATTTATTATATTATTATTATTTCAATTAAGGACAAATTATAAGCTTTTTTCAAAAAGTCTTCCAATGTAAAAAATGACAATTGGTACAGACCTAGTTTTTTCATATAGCATTTTCTTCTTGTATCTTTCAGCTGGCACATCTTCCATGGGTTTTGTATTCAAGTTCTAAGAAAACTGGTCTACTACTACTTCAAAATAAATTACACTCCTTAAAACCCAGTATACTTGTATAAACAGTCAACAACTACAGCTCCCATAAGGCTTTCACCACATGCCAGTAGCTAACGGGCAACACACACCAGCCGTGTCACGTCGTATTATGTCATTTGATGCCTGCAGCACACACCAAATGTGCCATGAAGACTGACGATTTAGTCATGGTACTACAGCAGTTTAATGAAATGTTGCTTTTCCTAGAAATCCCTCTTTAGAGACATTACCACATGTCAACCAAAGACTGGGCTTACTTAAAAAAAAACATGCTGAAACATGTTCTGATTCCTACACTAATTCATGCTAGCACTAAAATAATAAAGTTCTGCCGATGCTGCTGTTTCACAGTGTTGATACAACGGTAATTCTTGATCTGCAACCAACAACGAAATCAGTGTAGCAACAACACAGTGTTTAATATGCTTTGCTGTTTAAAATGGTGACACAGTTTGGTACATTGACAATCCATGTTTGAGCCAAGTGAACATGCAGCCCAACAGCCAGGTCAACATCTGTGCCACATTCCACTCCCACTCACACAAGTGTAACGACAGCGGCATGGTAGCCTCCAGCTAAACCCCGAACACTAAGGATTAGCAACGCCACGCTGGCTAACGGCACAATACAAAGTGTTGAGAGCAGCTAGCAGACCGCGCGGTGGTTGTATGTGGAGCAGGTGTGCCTGGAAAACATGCACATGGACACACATTCATTCATACGCTGCTCAAGTCCACCTTCAGATTCATCACAGGCTCAGCACAAACCCACACAGACAGCACATACATGCCAGATGGGTGGTTATGGATCGACCTGGGCCATGTGCCAGCAAGCGGCACGGCCATTACAGGGAAGAGGGTGAAGAAGGGAAGAAGAAGGCAGGAAAACTGCATTGGAAACCAAAACCTCCTGGGAACTATGTGTCCTTCCAGGCTCTGTGTATCACGTTAGAAGGAAGATAACACTTTATATCGTCTTAGATGAGATTTTAACTCGGTTTTAGACCGGGTGTCGCCCTCAGAATGAATGTTGGCCCCTGGACAAGCATCGAGCTGATGCACCACTAAAAAGACCCACTGAGACCTACGCTAATTAAATTATTTCAGGCGGTGTGAGGCCTTAGGTGCAGGCTGCTAAAACCTCCGGAGTGAATGCAGGTTTTCTGCCGCCATCTGTAAAAGTCATGGAAATGGACCGCGGTACTTTTTTGGTAACTTAAAATGTGTCCGCGGCATAATGTCCAAAACAAAAGGTTGGCATCAAATGTTGCCGAATTCGTAATCGTGTTATTCTTTGAAGGATTAGGGTTTATTGCGGATTGATTCAATCCACTGTCAATTTCTACCAATTGAATCCAAATATTTTAAAGAAATCTAGTATCTTTTTACATGTGCAAGAAACCAAAAATACTATCAATTACTCACAACTTTTGATGGTTGTGAATGCAGTTTAGAGCAATGCCTAATTGATGTTTCAAACTGTTAGCTACAACGTAACAGAGAGAAGATACAGAAGAAGGATGTATGGAATGCGACACCTCCCAACATTAGATTTTAATACAAAATGATGCCGTTGTAGTAAAAGTGTGTTTTCAGATTAATGCGTGGGCGTTTTCGGGATAACTGATAAATGAGGTTCCTGCCCAATCGGACACGTTTCAATCTATTGGGGTTTCGGAATAATGGAGCTTTGTTAGCATCCACATTTGTAGCAATTCTGTAGACAATAAGAACATTGGACTCTTAAGTAACTGAAAACAATGGCGAGTAGAAAACATGTTTATGTCAGGGTAGGGTTTCAGTCATAGTGGCACCTGAATCGAAACCCTTCCAACGATCTAGCCCTGGTAACAGATGACAGTGTATTTATTGCTTCAATTATTTTTTTATGTACGTGTGTTTATTTAGGCAGTAAATCCCCAGCGGCAGGGCCTTGGCTGGCAGTGTTGCTGTGTGTCAAGACTTACTCATCGGTGTTTGGGGAAGGGATTATGGGGGATGAGAGACCGACATCCACACAAACCAGGATGAAGGCAGGAACACGGAGAGAGAGAGTTCATTTACTAACCGCCGACATGTTCTCCTCCTGTCTCTTCTTCTCCTTTGTTCCCTTCATCATTTAGCAAGCTCCTTTATCCAAAGTCCCTTATGGTACCAGGCGTGCACACATTTTTAGCATTGGTAGCTCCGAAAGGAATGCACTGCCAGCCCCGGCGGTGCCATGCTCTGCCAGCTGAGCTATGCAGGGACCACACACTTCTTCCCCCCTTGTTAGTTCTTCTTCTTTGCACTCACTACTGTAAATTATAAGTGCAACCTTCTGCTTTCCACAACAGCTGCCTCGGTTCAAGGTTACACCACATGTCTTTTGTGCGTGTCGACTGCTCACACTGTGGACAGCTACTGTTTGGTGAAAGACATTCTTCTTCAATTATCACATTTTTCTAGAGTTTAAGACCTTTACATTTCTGTATTAACAATTGAGCACATATATATGGAATGTTAAAAGGTCTCATTTGTAGTTATGAACCCACAAACAAGCGAAAGGACTAGGGATGCACGATATTGGTTTTTTGAAACCGATACCGATAACTTCCTGCTTCTCAAGACCGATACCGATAACCGGTAATAATATAATATATATATAGATATTAAATGTACCTGTAGTTTTTGCACACCTGGTGGTAAAAAAAAGACTGGTCGTCTCCGGCAAACTTCTTGCCTTTTTCAAAAGCCTCGTCGATAGGTAAAAGCCCCGGTGCCTTTGCAGCTGGCTTTGGATTCGCCGCTAGTTTAGCAGCGCAGGCGTCTTCGTACGCTTTTAACACACCATCGTAGCGATGGCGATGTTTCAGGTGACTAATCTGGAAGTATTATAGCTCGTTGCCTTTTTCCCTCCTCGTGGAACTTCTGCATTGCATCTGTTAATACAAATAGCAAGCGAACTATCTAACTCAAACTTTGAAATAGTCCCATACGACCGACGACATGTTTGTTTACTGTCCTGGCTTCACGGCCGCACGCCATTTACGTCACAGCCAGGCATGAGTTCGGGAGCGCTGGATTTGTGAAGAACTCCCCTCTTCCTAAACCACTATACCACAGTACTGGCAAAACGGGAGGAGTCGAGTGAAAAACAAGCGCCCCTCATCCCAACCCACCCACACCGCAGTACATTTTTCTTTTTTTTACCCCAAAAATATATTGTATATTATCGGGGCTATTAATACTTTTATCGGGTTTATCGGGATGACGTCATAATTCCTAATATCGGCCCGATAATTATCGTGCACCACTAGAAAGGACACTTTAGTGCTGTTCTCTGTGAAGCCATGCCCTTTCTCGCAATGCTAACAAAAGTAAAACATGAGTGTGTAATCTAAACAAAGAGGAAGGACATTCGGAGAGCAAAGACCTTCACCAAGGCAGAGTGAAAAGTAGTAAGTAACCACTCCTTTATTCGAATCAGCTTCAATGGTCCTTGGCCGATGTTAAACCCTATATTTTCTTGGAAATGAGGTCAGTATTTAAAACATAATCCTGCCGACAAACGGAAAATCGAACCGTAAATATAACCTCCTTGGTGGGAATTATAATCTCAACCCAATTTCCAGAGAAACTGCTTTCTCTGAGTTTTCTCAGTCAAATGAGACAACAAGTGAGCTGGTTCCTGTCAATGGTAAAGATCGTGCAGTGCAGTCAAAAGAAATCCAACAAAACCCATGAGATGTCGCTCAAAAGAAAACATGTTTTCCGACACCAAATCAACTCCATGATATGCACATGAACCCCATCCTGTCAATGGTGTCTGGTGCTGTGTTTGATGGATTGAAGTAGAGAACACTTGCCGAACAACAGGATGTGTCAAACGAAAGGCGTGTGCGTTTTTTTTCCCCGCTCTATCTTACTTTTTTGCCCCATCTCCCCCTCCATCACGCTGTCGCAGGTCCTCCACAGCTCACCCCGAGCTGTCAGGCTCAAATCAGGGGAACAGATGAGAAACAAATGGGTTCTGTCTGAAACACATGAGGGAAGGAGATACGCTTATCAGGGCTTCGGTGGTGGGCTTTACCCAAGGCACCTCTGCTGCCCCGAGCCACAGCTGCCCCCTCTAACTCTCCCTCCCCCTTCTTCCTCTCTACCTGCCAGTTTTATCTGAGGAATGTGGGAATGCAGCAAGGCCAGGGATGGAGGGATGGAGAAAGGAGGTTAAAAGGAGGGGAAGGGAGAGGGTGGAGTCCCTGACAGGCTCGCTCCCCGGGCCGACACCTTCTCCTAAACCCATGCGGATTATAGCGATCAGAGAAGACACCCCCCTTCCATGACTCCCAGGCACCCTTCATCCCTCACCAGTCCTCCCTCCTCTTCTGCCTTAAACCAGCCAACATTCTTTACTCTTGAGGGGTACAGTAGACTAAAAATGGGGGGGGGGGGGGAAACCTTGTGCCTGGCATTCTGGCGATCTTCAGCTGAATGGAAACTGAAGCTGGCACTGCACGGATTAAATTAAAGATGGTTCAGCAAGTTTGCTGCAGCTGGAAGCAAAAAAGTACCCAAAACAGGTTCTAGAAAACCCCCCGAAAGAGCCTCATTTAAATGTACCTTTCTTCTAGGTTTTATTGCGCATTTTGTTGGACAATTTAAGACATTTTACGTTCAAAAAAGTTTGATAACATTTGTAAATGTTGTTTCACCAAACGGTTCGGCTAGGGTTAGGGTTAGGGTTAGGGTTCGGCTCCAGGAGCATTGCACAAGCATCTTAAGCTGAGAACACACCACGTGGTTCTGGCTTTCCTCTTTACATTTTGAGTAGCGGTAGTAGGAAGATATTTACTTTCTTGTTTGTATCTTGTTTGGTCTGGGCTTTCTGACGTTTCAGCCTAAACTAAATGTGTGAAACCTCCCCAAGACTAGAAAGAAAAAGAGGACACAAGCAATGTTTCCAACAGAAAACCTAAGGCGTGAAAAAGGCCTTAAATCAACACTGATATCAGAACTATGATCGAGCTGAATCATCTGGTATCACTAAGTGTGTTCTACCCTTTTAGACATGTGTGTTTCTTTACCACAGTCGACGGTGTCGGAGCAACCTTCTGGACGAACTCCGTTCCATAAAATCCACTCGGGGCCATTTAAAAACTCATCGACTGTAATATCATCCTATTGTGCAGCGTTCACTGTCAACACCACCCACTTAGCGTGGCCACAGATGCGCAAATTGCCGTTGCTGGCACCAAACCTGTGACATGTCATCTGTGGGACGGTCCTGTTGACCGCCGGACCACCTCGACGCTCTCATCCATTTGCGGCGAGGCAATGAGTGCTTCCGTCAAGAGCAGAGGCCCGGAGGCAACGCTGGAAGAACCCGGGAGTGTTTGCGAGAGTAGGTTAGTGAGTGATTGAACGCAGCCTTCTGTGATGTGCTTGTCAGAAGCGGAGAATTGTGTCAAATATTGGGCGATGAGCATGCTGACTGATTCTGATGAAAGAAGCCTCATTTGCGACTTGCGAGCTTTCCGTGTGTGTGCATGCAAATGTCTAGGGATGTGTGTGTGAATACCTTTTTCTATGCATGTATCTGTGAACTTCACTACAGTGTTAATGAGAAGCAGAACAGCCTGGAGGTGTGTGTGTGTGTGTGTGTGTGTGTGTGTGTGTGTGTGTGTGTGTGTGTGTGTGTGTGTGTGTGTGTGTGTGTGTGTGTGAGTATGCGCTCTCATCTCCGGTGTCAGATCATCGCCTCAAAGACAGGAAGCGGAGAGGTGAATATTTATTATAAACAGGGGGAAATTCCTCTTTATGAAGACAAATACACGATGAGTCAACGCCGGAAAGAATCTCACAATTAAAGACCCTTCTCAGAGATTCATTACCAGTTATTAAGATGTACAAGTTTTAATCATCTGCGTTGTGATCATCCATCTTGTTTGATCGGTATTACATTCCAGAACAATGAAATGCGTACAAACTGTTAAGGGTTTTATGATTAAAGCATCAATTCGTCACCCGGAAACATTAAATAGGCAAGAATCAGTCTTAATGACGCTGCCACAGGGACAACAGCTTATACTGAAACATATGGCAACACATACACAGGACCCCGCATCCACTATACAGAGACACAGCAGGACGTCCTTTAGCATGCAGCGTAAACTACAAATACACTGCTACATAAATATACATGTAATAGCTTGCTTATTATAAGTCGTGTAAACTCTTTAGTTGACAAATGTGTGCGTAAACCACCAACAAGTCAATTATCTCAGCTCCTTCGTCTGTTGTCTCCCAAGTGTTTCTCCACTCTCCCTCTCTCGCTCTTTGAATGATGAAGCCAAGTGAGCACAGCTGCTTTGTGCCCCTTTAGTGGGGTCCCTGTCTCTTCTACAATCCCCCCTATCCATCCCTCCTTTGTGGGTACCTCATCTCCGAGCGAGTGCAGCACTTGGACACGAAGGCAGACACTCGTGCGCAGGTGCCAGAATTTTGACTTTGGTTTCAAGAGGAAACTCGTAAGAACATGTGATGTGACTTTGATACCATAGAAAAGCATACGGTGATGAAAGGCCAACATACATGTCTGACAAGTGAAAACAATGCCTTAAAGGTGGGGTGGGTAGTTTTGGAGAAACCAGCTCGAGTGAGCTGGAATTTGAAAAAATTGTATGGATTTTTTGTCAAAGCGCTTCAGATATTCATTGCTATCGGGATGTTTAGAGCATTCCATGGAATATAGCAATAAGAGCCGGTTTCTCAAACTTACCTACCCCACCTTTAAGCCTTCATTTTTTACAAGACCAACATGGGAAAAAAAGTTGCAAGAAGAAGTCAGATTTTATAGAAGTCTCAGAAAAACAAATTACCCTACTTCCTAATGGTCTCATTTGCTTATATCAAGGATTTCTTTTTACAAAACGTTGTCTATTTTGGAAATTAAGTCATATTAAGAGTAAAATAACACGATAAGACCGGCTACCTTAAACATGGTGATACCTCGTGATTGGCAAGGCAAGTTTATTTATATAGCACTTTTCAACGCAAGGCAATTCAAAGTGCTTTACAAAAAATGAAAGACATTAAGCATTAAAAAAGAAAAGCTAATAAAATAAACATTAAAAGGAAAAATACATGGATAAAAGTTACATGATGGCAGGCAATTTAGTTAAAATAATATCCACTTCTCAAAAGGAGGACACAGTGTGATAGTTGTGAAAGTTCACAAAGGTAATTTACATTCCACTCATAGCTGTGTGTCTGAAACGTGCTTCACATCTTCTGCTGAGTTGAAAAGAGCAATGTTGTTGCGTCCAATTAAGACCCTCCAACACACACATCACCGACCGCTCTGTGTGTCCGCCCGCCTGGCTTTGTCCACCCAGATGTCTCTGTTTGTCTGTTATCAACCACTGTGGATACACACATTTAGCACGACCTTGTCAAACCCTGCATTTAGTATTCATTTGTCCCATTAAAGACTATAGTGTCAGATTTGTGTTTACCCGTTGTTGTTGTTTAATGAAGTGCATAAGAAAAAGCGATATTCAAAAAGGTGTAGAATTTAGCAAAGTCTGAGCCAACCAACAAATGATGCATGAACGTCAATATGTTCTGGAAATATGAACACCATTATTATTGTTTCACGTAATATCAATAGTTTACTTTCTCAAAACAAATGTAACCTGAATGTTAATGTGAAATGTCCTGCACGCCACATAGTTTGCTTTTTTATTAGCTTATTTAGAGTGCAGGTGGTAAACCTTGTACTCAATTACTTTCCACCTCTGGCTACAGCAGTCGCATTGCAAAAGCGATATAGCTCAATCAAAGAAATAAGTGATTCAATCAAGAACAAAATTCAACAAAGGCTTATTTTTCTTATTCATCTATCAACCAGACTTAAATCCAAGCTCAAACTATTTTATTTTACCCTCAAGAAACAACTCTCGAGTCGTCAGCCTCCATCGGGCTCCGGCTCTTGTCACATGACACCATCTGCATGCTAACTGGCCTGTGAGAGCCTCTTCAGGCGGGCAGGCACACACTGAGGGCCCCGCTGCGCTGCCTGCGCTCTGCGGTGACAAGTGTGGAGGGACGAGAGCCAGGAGGCACACAGGAATGCAGCGGACAGTGTGTGTGTGTGTGTGTGTGTGTGTGTGTGTGTGTGTGTGTGTGTGTGTGTGTGTGTGTGTGTGTGTGTGTGTGTGTGTGTGTGTGTGTGTGTGTGTGTGTGTGTGTGTGTGTGTGTGTGTGTGTGTGTGTGTGTGTGTGTGTGTGTGTGTGTGTGTGTGTGTGTCATTTGTGCACGGTCCTCTACTAATTTATAGCAACAATGCCATACAAAATTACCTTTACAAACCTGGACAAATTGCTCTCACTAGCTTGTTGAAGGCTGTATGTGTTGTCTTCCTACTTGCCTCGCCTCCGGCCAACCAGAGTCTCTTTAAGAATCTCAAGCATCCTGCTGAAAATAACTTCCTTTGAATCTCACACCATTTTCCCCAAGGTCTGCTCCTCCTTAAACATCTTAATTATTATTGACTTAGGAATGATTTAATTTCCGACTAGAATGTTGTCATGGTGGTTTATGTCTAAAACACTAGCTGTTTAAATAAGAACTTTTCAAAGGCAAATAAGGGCGAAGCAAATGAAGTACAGTTTTAAACAACTAGTTTGTCGGTCAGATAGATTAATATAACTGAATATATTGGTCAATAAAAGATAATGAACGCTTACCATCAAATCATTTGGCTTATTTTTGCATTTTATGAGACAAACAGCAACAGTAAATTAATGTTGCAGTAGTTTCTGTTCAGATAAAGCCTAATTCAGCCCATCCCTCTATTTCTATGTGTTGTCTTCATCCATTACCGTGAGCACACTGTAGTTATTCTGACTCAGTCCCGTACAGGTGCACCACCCAGATGACGGCTTTCAGCCAAAGGATGGGGCACTTGGATTTCATAAGAACATAGCATGACGAATCTTTGCCAGTGTCTTTGCAGATTAATATCCCTCTTCGAGGTCTGGTTTATAGACAAAATAATAAGTTCTAACATATGACACTTGTCAGGGATCAAATGGTAACGTCTCAGACGTATTTCGATCGAAGTCTGAGAGGAGCAGACAGTGATGGAGGCACACGATCGATATCAGGATCAGAATAGAGCTCATTGCCAAGCTGCTTTTAACATACAGGGAATGTGTCTCGGTGTTTGAAGCATACAGTACATTCATATTAAGAGGACAGACAGATACAGGCATATTTTAAAGTAATGCTTTAGTCAAGAAACATAGATCCTTGAGCTGCCAACAGTTCTTTAAACCTTGATGTACAAATATAAACACACTCAAGCTGTGTGTGTGTGTGTGTGTGTGTGTGTGTGTGTGTGTGTGTGTGTGTGTGTGTGTGTGTGTGTGTGTGTGTGTGTGTGTGTGTGTGTGTGTGTGTGTGTGTGTGTGTGTGTGTGGGTGTACTCGCTTTACTATACTTGTGGGGACCTAAATCTGTTTACATAGTCACGTGTGGGGACTCGCCTCCCTTACGGGGACAAATTGGAGGTCCCCATGAGGGGGATCATTAATTTTAGGGTGAAGACTTGGTTAGGTTTAGGATGTGTGTGTGTGTGTGTGTGTGTGTGTGTGTGTGTGTGTGTGTGTGTGTGTGTGTGTGTGTGTGTGTGTGTGTGTGTGTGTGTGTGTGTGTGTGTGTGTGTGTGTGTGTGTGTGTGTGTGCGTGCGTGCGCACTGTCGCAACTGCTGACCTCGGCTTAATCATTTGAGGGATTATGGGGATTTAAGTCTGTACCTGCCGTGAGAACAGGTCACATCATCTGTCTTTCTGTCGTCTCATGTTGTACGAAACAAGTCTGGACATGTCACACACTCTGATCGAGTCACAAACACACACACACACACACACACACACACACACACACACACACACACACACACACACACACACACACACACACGTTGTCAAGCGGTGACACACTGTTTATCAAATGCGTTTCCTGGGACCTCATACCACCCCAAAACAAACACACACATACACACCTACTCAAACACGGAGCTGTCAGTCAAGCCACCTGTGTGTATAGTGGCCGGAGCGGTTTGCTTCACCTGACTGATGATCGCTCTGCTGTCAGAGGCTTTGTCGGGGCGGATTAGCCGCCTGCAGCGCCGGGCTCGGGTTACTTCCTGGGTTAGGCTCAGCTCGCGCCTAATGGCAGAGGAAAGGTGCACACAGTGACCTGCAGGTGTTCAACGGAGACCTCTTTCTCAGCTGTGATGACCCGGCTCTGCCACCGGACAGGTTGAATGTGCGCCATGACATCTTACCTCGCAGCACATGACTGCTTTCCCATCATGCATTGACCTGGTACTAGCATTGATGCTAACGTCCATGTGAATGCTTCTCTGTGATACTTTGTATTAATACACTTTTTATTATATTCCCATGTCTAAAATGCATTTCAATCTCCTCATATCATTGTCTAATTAAAGGTATAAACTAATAAATATTCAAAATGGTTAAATACAACAATAACACAATATAACGCTTTTACAGTGACTTAGCCAGCCATACTTGGGGCCGACAAATACATAAACTAAATTTAGAAATAAAGCTGCAAAAAATGGACTACCAGCTCCTCCAGAGATTAAGAAACAATAAAAGACAAAATAAAGAGCAAAATCCTAAATGAAGGATGACTGTAACACAAAGAATGATCCTCCTTCTGCAGCCTTTTTACGCTCTTATAGCGAACGAGTTATTAGTCGATAGTCATTAGAGGAAAATTAAAAGATTGATCTGCAAATGGGGCCTTGAAAGATGTTCTCTCATTTCCTACGAAGGATCTGGTACATCATTTGTACGTCGACAGTTGACTTTTAGAAATCACAATGCCATAACAGTTACAGAGAAGATTGAAGTAGGATATTGAATGCAAGGCTTTAAGTGCTTGCTATATTCATACGGAGTATAAATCATGTTGCTGCAGTAAAGCATCATAATACTTCTTTTATAACAGTGTGTCTACAGGGAGGCATACAAATTAAATGATACACAAAATAAAATAAAAGCTTAATGTACTTTGAATGGAGAATGATTTTCAGAAAGATTAAAGAGGACAACTTTTTTTCAATTGTACCTAACAATGTGTCCTCAAAGCACACAGAGACTTGGACAGAGGGTGGACAGAAATGAGGGTCAGTGCATTTTCGTCCCAGACCTCCCATCCATCCTACCAGTTGTGTATGGACGACAGTCTTCTTCTAAGTGCCTTCGAAACACGGCAAAAATAAGAGAAAATGGTAGGTTTGTTAAATGTGAACACTGACAGAGTTCATGTAAGCCTCAGTGGATTTATTTTGTAACGTTGTATATACCTCTACACTCAGTTATGTAGTTCTCTTTGATATTATTTAATTTAAACCAGACAGCATTGTGTAGAAAAACATGAAATAAGTCATAATATTTGTGCCTTCGGGATATGTTTGGTTTAACCGCTCTCAGCCTCTCTGTCCATGTAATTGGCCGTTGTGCGGAGGGTAAACACTCCCTGGGAAGTGTTGAGCTTGTGAAGTGTGTGTGTGTGTGTGTGTGTTATCGTGGTGAGTGCAGTGTGTGTAATCCTTAGTGTGTGTGTGTGTGTGTGTGTGTGTGTGTGTGTGTGTGTGTGTGTGTGTGTGTGTGTGTGTGTGTGTGTGTGTGTGTGTGTGTGTGTGTGTGTGTGTGTGTGTGTGTGTGTGTGTGTGTGTGTGTGTGTGTGTGTGTGTGTGTGTGTGTGTGTGTGTGTGTGTGTGTGTGTGTGTGTGTGTGTGCGCATGCTGACTGATGCTGGTTCAGGGTGATTTTAAACTCTGGCCCTCTTACCTAAACCGCCTCTTTCACGCACACCGACGTCATCTTTTGGAGCGGCCGTAGTTCAGTGTGAGGTCGTTGGATGTAAGCCAATCAGTATTTATTATACTGTATTCGCCTTGGGAAGCAAAACATATGCTTTACTTTTCTGCCGAACTTCAGTCAACTCCATATGTTTGAGTTTTTTTCCAGACTTTGCTATGTATTTCCTTTACAGACTTGTATGTGTGATTTGCTTATGATGTTGTGTATTAATATTAAGCTAAATGTAGTTTTGAGTCTGTAATGTCATGCTTATTCCCTGCTTTCTTTCTAATGGCAAGCAGTGGAGAACTTCACTGCTCTCAAATGAAGTCCAATTGTAGTCTACGAAAACAATTCACCCTACTTCTCACTTGATGTATTACCTCAGTAAACATTTTAACAGTATGGTCTCAATCATCATTCAAGTAATCTTCAATTCAGCACGATGTTCATATTGTGAGTTTTGGTCCCATTTAGAGCAAATTAGACAATAAAACATCGATCGTTAAGGGCGTGGTTACCTCTTGACTGCAGCTGCATTTTCTATTTATTACAGTAAACCCATTCAGAATTGTTAATTGTAACATTGTTGAATGTTTGGTACAGTAGATATTTTCACTTGAGTCTTTTGTTTTAGTTGTGCTTATAGTCAACATATAATTATGGGTGTGTTCGCACTCCTGTCCCTGCAGCTCACAGAGCCTCCTATAGCACCTGTCCCCTCCGTGGGACTAACACAGGTATTCCGAGTCTGATAGTTTTCTCCTGTAATTAAGTGTACGAGTAGATGAGAAACGCACCAAGCCTCCATGGGTTCTGTTATTATTCTTTCTCTGTAGCCCAATTACATTCAGTACGCTGTGCAAGAGCACATTTTGATCCTCCATGCTGACATTAATAACAATACAGCAGAACACACACACACACACACACACACACACACACTCACACACACACAAAATCCTCTTATGTACACTGCAAACACAAACCAGCCGGACCGCAGCATCAGCATTTCTTTGTATTCATATCAATCCCACAAGCGGATCGTGCATCGTGTCAAGTCGACACCCTCGCTCCATCATGATGTGGTTCTACTGACACGTGATCACCGGTGTATTGAGTTTCTGCCACGCCCCGGTCGTATAACGTCCTCATGGATCCAGCTCTGCTAATTTGTCCAGCGATCGAACCTGTGGCTGTTTTGATAACCGAACGGTCTCTCCCGGCGCTGATTTGCCCCCCCGACCGGGAGTTCCAACGCCAAAGGACAGGAAGGATGTACATTAGGGGCCAAAGTACTCAAAGTCGTAAAAAGTAATGATGCTGGCGAGCGGCTGCATTCCAACCGTGAGCCTCCACTCCATTATTTGAAGAGGGCCGTGTGAGTGGTCGTATCTTTTTACAACGTTCCTAATGGTTATGGATGAAAATGATGGCACAGATGATGACGCCGCTCTTTCCACGGGGCGGTAATGGCGGTCGCATGCCCTTCCGTAATGGCAGTAGAAGGGCAGCGAGAGGGGGGAAGGAGACAGAGGGTAAGGGCTAGGATTAAAACGATTAGAGGGTTAAGATGGAAGCTCGAGTGGATGAAGAGCAGGCGGAGAGATGAAGACGGGGATCGTGGTGTGTGAGCAGAGGGGAAGGGTTAAGATGGCAGGGCCGGCAATGCTCCGCCCTCTCTCTCCCCGGGGGCAGATTGGAGATGAGAATGCCTGTCATTCAGTGAAGGGAGTATATGTATCCATTCTCCCACCCGACTGTCTCCACCGACTCCCACTGAGTATGTTACCATCCCTCTTTGAGCTGGATCTTTTTCCTCTTTTAAATCTTTTATTTTCAATTTCCTTCCTTCACTTTTTAACTTCATATCTCCCTTCGTCTCTGTGTCTTTGAAATCCCCCTTTTCCATCCACGAAGCACTTTGTTGATGATTTGCAAGTGTATTGAAACCAATATTGTGATATGGGTATTTATATGGTAATGTATATCACAATACAGGGTTAGGGTATTGTGTTCTTAATTAGTTTTAAAGTAAATGCGTTTTTTCCCGATGCATTGTGGACATTGGGAATTAAAGAAAAACGATATGGTTAGGTTATTTTACTGACGTTGACTTGCTACATGGACAATGTTCACATTATGCCATTCAATGCCTCCGTTCTTTAATTGAATAGTTCGAGCTCGGTTACAGAATCTCAAATTCTCTTTTTTTATTTTGGTCCGCTAATCTTCTGACTCACAAACAAGGGCAGGTGGTGACGGTGTCGCCCGTAACTGTCAGAGTGAGAAAGAGAGGAGGGAAGTGTTGCCATTTGAACAGCAGGCTAGTATCTCCACTCCAATAACAATTACATCAAGTGGTGTTAAATGAGGTGGCCCACGGTTCAGCGGCAGGGGCTAATCGCTGCAGTCTGCTCCCTAAAACACGGCGATAATGACCAGCAGAGGGGAGGAATCGGTTGCCGTGAAATGCTTAATTCAACCCAGGCACATACTGTAAAAAAAGAAGAAGTGATTTGAGTCAGAAAATAGAAACACATCTGTCTGAAGTTCTGTCCCTTCAGGCGAGGTGTGAAGAAGCCGTTCTTAGAGATAGAAATCAGTCGGATATCTATCTCTCCTTTATGGCCCTCTCCATCATCACATCCAAGCAGTAAATCCTTCCTCAACCTGACATGCAGCTGCTGACATGTGGTTCCCATCTAGCTATTGCACAACTGGCCCATCTTGAGCCGAGGTGACGCTCAACGTGGTGAGGAACACACCGATAGCCGATCTAGGGTCAGTTGCTAAGTTCAGATAGCAGCGGATATAGACTGTATGACGTGCCCGGGATGTTTCCTGGATGTGAGTTTAATCGAACACTTGCAAGGCGTGTTTCTGTATGTGACAGGGCTCGGTTTGGTTTAATGCACATCAGCTGTTGGAAAGCAGCTGGTCATATTTTGTTTGGGCCTGTCGGACCGGTTCGTTTAGTCACGGGCCAGATTTCCGTTGATCTTCGTGGCCTTTTGCTCAGAATTATATAAGATGTTTCTGCATGTAAACGTGGGCGGACTGATTTGTTTGTTTTTCTTTTTAACTTTATTTATCCAGGGTGGTTTTTGCTAGCACCACCCTGCTTCAGGCTCAGAGATGGTTTGTAGATGTAGTTAACATTGCACATGCTGTCAGGTTTTGAGGTGGATTTAATTTGGATCTGCTTCTGAATGTTGTTACTCAGTGGTATCTAGCCATATTGATTGTTATGGTTTTGTTTTCTAAAGGCTCTGAGAAACCTGTCACGAGGAACTGGAATCGAGAACTGATTGTTTTTTAAATATAATTCCACGTAGCGAACCTCATGTACGTCAAACGTTTCGTCAACACTGCTTAAGTGGGTACATTTTTAAGCTTGTTACCTATTGAAAATGTATTAATAACTACTTATTTTAACATTTAACATGTTGTATTAAGCAGACATCCTACACACAAGATGCATTCTCTGGAAACTATGGGGTAGGGAAATAGTTCCTATAAAAACTTTTGACAGAGAAGTACCTGGGGGAAAAAAAATCCCTTTTGTAATTTGGTTGAAATGTTCAGGTCATAGAAATATTTAAGTATTTTAGTTCATTTAATGTCTTTATGTTTTAGTTATTTAAAACTTAATTAATAACAATTTCAGTTTATTTGAATATTTGGCACATTTAATCCTCCTAGATTGGATAAGGGATTCAAGAGGATTAGGATCTGAGGACGAGCTTTAACACTGGATTCACTTGCAATAAAATGAATGAACTATCTATCCGAGGCCCTTTGTTTGCCCTTTCTCCTCCATGTCACATATTGTCCGCCTCATAAGGGATTCAAACTAACAACCTCTCAGTCATACATTCTGAATGTTTGCCTCTGGTGTACATATTCACGTGTGTTTGAAACTTTAAGGCACCCCTCAGGTCCACTTGCGCTGTGTAGCAGTGGGAAACCGTTGTATATGCATTGAAATGTGCCCAGTGGAGGTCCCAAAAGACGGCCATTACCTCACTGACTGTACACCATGCTGAATATGTGAATGAGCAACATGGCCTCCAACCGGCACTGACACTGGCATGCTGCTGCTGGTGTGAATTTGAAATACGGCATTTTAAGGTGGACGGCGTGAATATGAGCCTCGGACTTCAAAAAGGTGTGTGAATCCGAGCCGGACTTCTCTTAAGGCGGTATGCGCAGTTCGTAGATATCCTCCGGTGTGCAGGCTGATGGACAAGACTTTGACAGACATTCAGTGTCAAGGGGAAGGGGCGGGGATGACGGGGCCCTGTGGGGGCAGATTGAGCAGGCCAGGTGGAACGGCTCGGCGCTGGCATGCGGGGAACTTCTATGTTTAGCCCTTACATGATGTTACATGTGCTGTTTTTTCTGGGCCTGCTGCGGGATGTAGAGGGGACGGAGCTGCGTTCCTAAGTCGTTCTCCCACTGTGTTCCTTTACAATGGACACTAAAGAGGTTGTTTTTACACTTTAACACTGGTTTTAGTTTCTGCCAAACTGATCTTTTATAGGTTATCTGAAAATGTATAATTAACATAATGTGAATATACAGTTTTGGTCATTTTAAGCTAATTCAAGAACTTCTAGTTTATTTTTCAGATCCATGCATTCCATTGGTCGAATGTATCAAATAAAATGTACCTAAGTACTCTTTACATGAATAACTATGATGTGCTTATTCCATTTAGAATTTAGGAGTTTTATTTGCATTTAGACTATGATTAAGTCTCCTTTTACTTAAGTAAAACATTGAAGTACCACCACTGTGAATAACTGTGGTCCCCTGACTTGACGTCTTTCTAATTGAAACGATTACTTGAATGCACTTCTAAGAGTTGTATTGAGTATATACTAAGACCCCCCAGACGCATATCTAAGAGTTTAACTTCCAAGAGATCCTTCTCTTCTGCAGTTTTACAGCATGCATACATATTATTAAGCTGAGCTGTGGTTGTTTCCTCTGTTGTTAATAAAAACAATGTAGATCTCCTTAAAATATGAAGAGTTCTCACTGGGAGAACTTAGCGGGACCACCATGAGGTGCGAGTCGGTGTAATCACTGTAATCATGGAACTAGTATAGAGGTAAAAAAGCAAAGACCGGTTGTTTCAGAAAATACTCTTTTATTTTCCGTTAGCTGTGAGATGCACGGGTTTTAAGAAATGTCAAATTTCAAGGCCACTTATGGCAATTGTTGCCGCTACCATTCCATACAAGTAAACTCAACTGTCTTCGAAACAAGCTCTCACACACACACACACACACACACACACACACACACACACACACACACACACACACACACACACACACACACACACACACACACACACACACAGACCTCCTAGCTCTTATACAGGACCTGTGGGAGTTTTAAATCAGGGATGTGCTCTTTCCCACTCCCCTTTTTTCACATCACTCGAATGTTCTCACATCATGCTGGCTTCTTCTTTCACGTTTCTCTCACCAGTCGATCCTTCACTCCGCTGCCATTCCACCAACCCTCTCTCTCGTTCCCTAGAATCCTCCCTCACCCTTTCCGTCTCCCCCTCTCTTCTCAGGGCCTTGAACACAACACATTTTCCGCGCCCGAGTTTTTAGCATTTCACCATCTCCCCACTGAACGCCTATTACTCAACCGAGCCAGGCCCACCGCACTTTGATGTGTGTGAGACCTCACTGGTGGATAAGTGCTGGTGTTGGTGTGTGTGTGAGTGTGTTTGTGTGCATGCAGCGGTGGTGTGTGTGAAAGCTTTGCAGGCTTGTCATGGGCGGGTGATTGAGTCCAGACGTTGCGGGTTTCTCTCTCCACCGCCGAACCCTCCCCCCTCTCCTGGTTGTGGGTTCAGAGTGTGTTGCGGCTCCCTGGGGTGCAGTAAAGTGATAGGGCAGTGCAGGGGGCTCGGATCGCCCCCGGAGAGAGAGGTCAGGGGTCGGAGTCTCGGCTCTGCAAGGGAGGATCGGGACCATGTTAGTCTTGCACGCTTCAGGTGGGGCCTTCCTGTGTTGCTGTGTGTGGGCGGGGGGGGGGGGGGGGGGGTGCATACTTCTTTCATGTTCCCTATAGAATCCTATTTATCATCAGTAACCTTTTCTCAAGTACTGTACTTAAGTACAATTTGAGGGACTTTACTTGAGTATTTCAATGATGTGCTACTTTGTACTTCTTCTCCACTATAATTCAGAGGTAAAACATTTTTATTTTGCAGATCTGTAATGAAGATGTTAAATATAATCATCACTTACTAATTACACCTATTGCAACAATAACAAACTACCCTGCCTGCAGTATACAAAGTAATTAAAACGAGCTGCACCTTTACCAACTTTGATAAACACTTTAAAGCATCAATAATGTTGATAAAACACATGATATACACTATATTATTGTGAAATGTGCATAATGAGTACTTTTACTTACCTTAATTATATTTTGGTGCTATACTTTTATTAGACTTTTACTTATAACAGAGTAATCCTACACAGTGTTACTTTTGCTTTTACTTACAGTAAGTACAAGATCTGAGTACTTCTTCTACCTCTGTTTATCATTTGAATGTTCTTTTTTGAATGCCCACGCGTTCTGCGTAAAGGCCATTCAGGTCGACTGCATTCACATGAAGGCCATTCAGACAATGTGGTACAAACAGAACCACTTACAAGGCCTTTAGTTTTGAATGGCAGTGACTCAGAGCAAATTAACATGAATTCAACAGTACAGCAAATCAGATGTTCACTGGAAAGGGAAAAACGGCAACATACGGAAGCAATTGTAGGGAGAAATATATTTATAAAATATGTCACATGATGACAAAAAGAGAAAACCTGTTCGTGTTGAATAATGTTTTGTTATACTTACAGCGGTGTTGCTGTTTCTTAACATGTTTCACTTTATTTACTATGCAGTTAGCAATCTCATGCATTATAATTCAGGACTCATAAGAATGATGTGACACAATGAGACACTTTTCATTCGTCAACTGTCAAGGACTGTTCCTTACTGTGGCAGCTCTCACTTAAATACCTCCGGTTGTACTGTTCCATTATAGGATATGTGTCTAATCGCTTGCATTAAGGTAGACAACTTTCAAGCTGTAATTATATTTAATAGCTATAGAATTGTGTAATCACCATATCATTCATGATAATGCGGTACAGCAATAAAAAAACCTGTCCCTTGCTACAAGATTCTCGTGATGGACTTTAAAGCTCCAATTCAGCCAACAGGGACCAACCTCTTAAGCCCCAAGGTCCCCGCCGGCGGGTACCTTTTTTTTTTCTTCACGACACTGTGTCTCAGGGGATCTTAATATTTAAGAACCTATTAATGTATTATACCAGATTAACGGAAATAATCTTAGCTAACTGACGATACAAACCATTTTTACCAAAACAAAACACAAGTTTCATAAGAAGCATCTAAATGACCCCTTAGCGAAAAATGCTAACGCACTGTGGCACAGAACTCAAGATAAAAGTACCCTTATTACTTATCGTAACTGCACATACAAGATATCCGATTAAAGCTGAGGTTCCACAGATTATTTAAGTATATAGTATCATCACTAAGTCATCTGAACTCTTGACCGAACTCGATTCCATTGGCTCTGACGGTTAGAAAGAGCAAAATCGGCCAGAGATAGGTCAAATCCACCCAAATGACCCCAGAAGTGGTTTGTTTTTGCTAAATCTCTCTAAAAAGGTCAAATTTCACTTGTTTTGCATCAATCTTGATACAGGGTACTTATTATATGTTGAAGTTTGGATTCATAAAGCTTTTAGTCTACCATCCCATCATTCAAGGGTGGTTTTCACTAAGTAATTTTTTTCTTTGGACGGACACAATCATTTACATTTTTTTACTGTGTTCAATCTGAATTTACTTTAAAATAAAAACATCGATATTGATTCTGACATTTCTACATCCAACTCACAGGTGTAACCTTGCTTTGAGAAAAAAGATTATTAATGTAACCCTTTTAGAAGGGAGGATATGGTCACTTGAATGTCATTTTCGAGCCTGAGACCTGAAAAACAGGCTCTGGGCTTAACAAGTTAGTTTATAAACCTGAAGAGGCTGGTGAAGATAGAGAGAATGGAATCTATCGTAGACAATAAAGACGTGAAGGAAGCGTCAAGCCTCTCATGGAGAACTTTTTAAACTTCACCTTCCATCCCTAGCAACTCCCAAGATGGACGACAGCGAGGTCAGTCCATCACCTGCGCTCAGACACTGGCCAAACACCAGCTCTGGGGCTGAATAATGGGCTGTCACTAACCCCTGACCTCAGCTCAGAGTCTAAAGTGTCAGATCGATATCAGCCGAGCACGGCGAGCAGCTCGTCTGACTGGAGGCACTGTGGGACGTTGGGCCGCTCAGAGGTTACACCGACTGTGTGCTCTGCAGGAGCGTCCGCATTAAGTTAAATTAAAAACTCATTATCATCATTATATGCGTGTGCAGGGATCTGTAGCATCCTGCAAATTGTTCTTCAGTATATATGTCCGGCAGGTGCTGATGGGACACATTTTAGTGGGTTATTTTAACAGGACCCGCACTGGGCCTCTGGGAGTTATGTAGTATTAGGGGTGGTAGAGGAGTACGTGTGTGTTCCTGTGTCTGGGGTCATGTATATGCGTGCTTGCATGTGCAAACCTGCTCATTCCCAACTAGTCAAATACGGCAGCATCGTCATGGCGCTATGCGGCAAGCTGTGAGCATTCACGTATCCCTCTAGCGTCCAATAAGGATGTGCAGTGCTGCCTTTATTGACGGTCGTAATTATGATGGAAGTAAAGGAGGAAGTCAGGTGACGTAGGTTGAGCAAACACAGTATCTTTCCCATGTGAAACCAACTCATGGTGTCTGACATTTATGAGCATTAGTTATGTAAAATACTTAAGTTAAGTAATGTACTCACGTCTCGTACGTAACTTGCCGAATGAACTTGTGTCCATAACTTAGGGATAACCTTAACCCTAATTGTACAAACAAACTTATATTCAAACCCAAACCATGATGCTTCCCTAATACCAAATTGTCCATAATGTACTAAAACTTTACCGTACCATAACGTACTTAACTTGCGTCAGGTACCAAACATACGTATGTCATGTACGCAACATAACGCTAACATTGTGTTCAAGTCTAACGGACTACATTGTACTTTAAAAGATGGCACTAAAAGGCACTCAGTTGGTTTAAAACTGACGCCTAGGGTTCCTAGTATGTTTGTGGAGTGTTGGGAGTGGCTTTAGTACCCTTATTTACTTAAGTCACGCCATCTACCTCACGATCTTATGTCACATAAGTTACGTTACTTAAACCATGTGTTTGTCTATGCCTAAAGGACTACATAAAAAGATTGCGGTAAAGGGTCCTTAGTGCGTAAGTTGTTCTTGCTAAGCTTCTGTTTGTAAAGTGTTGGGATGGAAAGTGGTTTGGCAGGTATTTGTTTGTCAAACGATGGCTGTTTCTGTGGTTGGAACATGTGCTGTAGTAAACTGCCGTCATGGTAACCTGGGCAACAGCCATCTTTGGCACAGAGGGGGTTTATGACTCGTTATGTCAGCCCCTTGGGGTTTTACACTGACTGAATGACTGAACCCTGCTGTGCGTGAGTGTGTGTGTGCGTGTGCGTGTGTGTGTTGACTGACACTAACCCCATGCTGCTGTTGCTGCTATGACCTTTTTGACACCAGAATAGCGTTGCCAGTAATTAACCTGCCTCATCCATGTTAGGCAGAGGGAGACTCTCTTGTTGGACTCAGTCTGTAACAAGTCCAAAATAATCATCTTAAAGGGTCACGTCACTCAGATCTCAGAGTCTGATAGCCTGCTATGTTATTGAGGGAGTAGACACAATGGTCAAATAGGTTAGTGGGAAATAACATCTCAGATATTTAATAATAAGCAAGTTGTTTGTTTCTTTTCACGCTTTGCTTTTGGGCCCTAGCGTTTTAGTCATCAATATGAATGACTGGACAACTGTTAAGTACTCAGGGCTGGATATACAACATTTGTTCAGGGTACAATTAAACACAGACACACTTTTTCCAAAAGGAAATCTCTTGAGTACTTTTTTTATATGGGGCTTTTCTTCTACTTCCTTCTTTCTTTTAACAATGTACTGCACTGCACTGCGCTTTCCCCCAAGAAACATGTTCGGCAAGCAAATGATGGACCCATAAACTAAAGCCTTACCTCAAGTGCTTGTTTTCGGAAAAAACATTTAACGTTCGGAAATGTCTTTGTAGAAAACATTGCTATATTTTTCGAAGCACGGTGATTAAAGAAAGTCTTGTTTTGTCCGTTTCCAGTGTTCCCCCCAGCCTGTACTGGCACACAATACACCAAGGCAACAGGGGCTGATTTGCGAGAGACTACATGAAGCTATACATAAGGCGTTCTCTGTGTGCATGGACTCACTTAGCCTGGCACACAGCGGGTCTGCAGCTGCACCGAAGGACGAGTTAGCGATTGGCACAGTCAGGACCACCAGGATCATAAACAAAAGCGTCATCCCGCTTCCTCTCTCGAGCCCCAGTTTCATTTTTCAACCATCCGAGGTGCCTCCCCACCAGCAGCAATGTGTTTCCAATCTGAGGTCAATTATTCACCTCCCCTGGATTCGTTCCCAGCAGAAAAAAGAACCCCAGAAACAGAACTGTCTTTACTCTACAACAGGCTCCGTTTTCCCCATCCCTCCGCTGTCAACGCCCAGTCTTACCGAGCCCCCTGGCAGACACATGATGTGTTTAAATGTGTGTATTTGTGAGTCCACGGACAGATGTGTGTATGTAATTAGCCAACTAAATAATAATGGCTTAAACTTCCCAGCGGCGGAAAGCTATGAATGATGGGACAGGTGGAGGGATTGTGATGGAGACCAACCAACCGAGAGGGCAACAGGATGGACAGACCCCATTTGGTGACATCACAGGCCTGATGATCACCCTTATTGGCCCCCCTAAAGAGTGCCCCCTAGAGGCTGTTTTAAGGAACTACACCTTCGATGTTGTGTAAAAGGGCACATGGGTTTGTGGAGGAGTAAATTGAAGGACTTGATATAGAAGCAGCGTGAGGTCTGTGGTTTGTGTCTTTCAGTGCAGACACAAGCGTGTGTGTGTGTGTGTGTGTGTGTGTGTGTGTGTGTGTGTGTGTGTGTGTGTGTGTGTGTGTGTGTGTGTGTGTGTGTGTGTGTGTGTGTGTGTGTGTGTGTGTGTGTGTGTTAAGACAGTGTATTTCTGTGGGCTGAAAGCATCTCCTCGTTTCCCTCTTTGTGAAATAACCCTGGGAAGCTGCCCCTTGTCTGACCCAACAGTGTTCATAAGGAAAACAACAGGAGGGCTTTATCCTCTCCTCCTCCTCCCTTTTACTTTCCTCTGCCCTCTGCATTCCTCTTCTTCCAAGTCATTTTTTGCTACTTGTCTCACTTCTCCTATCTGCTCTGTGACACTCAATCTTGTTTTGTTCTTCATTTTCTTCCTATGAATTTTCTCTTTTTCTATCGGGCCTTGTATCTTGTGCTCTCTTTTCCTCTCCTTCACCTACATGCTTCCTTTCTCCTTCCTTCCAATCTCTCTTCTCTTCCCTCCTCTTTTCCCTGACACCCCCCGTCTTTCCCATGGTTCTCTCTTTTCTATCCCATACACAAGTTTTACTTTCACACTTATATTTTCTTGCTTTTACTCCTTTTCTACTCTCTAAGGATTTTTACCTTTGTCCCCCACTTTCTATTCATTTGGCTCCAGTTCTCTCTTTTCTAGTTGTTTCATTTTCTTTGAAAGGACCACAGGTTTATAGCTAACTTAGCTAACTTTTCTTCAGCTATACCTTCCCCCCCGCTTTACATCTCCCTATTATTCAGGGCCGTGGCTTCCACAAAGAAAACTGAGCTCTAATCCTTTTTCTAGAGATTTGGTTAACAGTTTTAAACCTAGTAAATATTTGCAACTATCTATTTTTAGGACCATTTTAATAAGCAAAACAGATTGAAAGAAACGTTTCTTGAAACTAAATATGATGCATATCATCATGTTCCTGATCAAAGTCCAGCAGAAATATGTGCAGTATTTCTTTTGTTTTTCAAATTAAATAGTTCATACATAAAGAATTCAAATATGTTCCGGACAATGCAAAGAGAACATTTAACCCTTTAGACTTATTTCCTTAAGTCTAATATACAGCAAATTAAGACAAAGGACAGTTTATTTAGTTAAAGATAAGCACTTGTTGAAAACTAACATTTTAGTCGGAGATTCGAAAGGAGACTTTCAGCCATACGTCCTTTCTTTCACTTCCTTTCTTTCACCTTCTTTCCTCTACTGCCTTTTACTTTCTTACACTCTCTTGTCTTCTTCATTCTCTCCCCTATAATTCAACCAACACCAGCTCTCCCTTCTCTTCTCTCCTTCCTAGTATCTGTCTTTTTCCACTTTGTGTGTTTCCCCCTATACTACCTCCCCCTGTCCCTTACCTGTGCCAGGCCACAGAGCGACAACAACACCACAGAAGGGGATAAAGAAAGTAAACAAGAGATGGGGATCTCAGTGAAAAGAGGGATTATCCCTAAATGTGTGCTTTGTTAAGAGATCCAGTTACTGATTCATTGATAAGCCCCTCCAACTGGCCGTGAGTAATTGAGCCAATCAGGAATAATTAATTCCCCACGACAAATGGATTCGGGATTAAGGTGCTTTCATTTTGGTAACGGCTCATTATGACACATTTTAACTGCTGGAGTATGCTCTTGTTTTGTTTTTGTGGTCTTCCTGTTTTCAAAACCCCCGAACTGTCAATCAGCCTTCAGCGCGTCCTGCTGCTAAGAAGAATACAAATGTTGAAATTGCCCGTGAAGGCTTAATGACTTGCTGAGGAGCCTGTAACAACAAGGCCATTTAGAAAAACTGATGAATAAATCTTGCTAGGAATGAATAAAGAAACCCTGATGAAAATTAGGAGTACTAACGGTTTATAGCTTGGTAGATAAATAATGGTTTCTCACTTCAGTCAGGTCTAGTCAAGTCTTATATGGATTCGAGAGATCAGTAGGAGAAAGTCTCTGGCCCTCAAAAGGCAAAACCATTAAACATCCAGAGCTGAAATGTCCTCTTATTCCAGAACATCTTGACTCAGGCTGTGTGTTTATGGTCTGATCAATATTATACTCCTTCCAGCCCTTATGGCCTCCATGTGGCAAACATCTGGACCATCTCCGCTCTCACACGCCTTTTATCATCTTTTGTAACAAACACCTACAGTCCATATTTAAGATTTAGGATGTCTCTTTGCCGCATATGTTTGGCCACATTTGACCCTCTTCAGAACTGCCATCCAAATCCATCTCTGGTGGAGCCGTCATACACCGAGAGGGATCATAAATATGCGTCCGAGGAAAGAATGTGAAACTGATAGCCCAAACTACATTTGCAGATACTCAGGGATGCATTGGTTTTAAAACGAGACAGCCGTAGACTCCGCAGGTGGCTGGGAAATATTTGTATTGTTTTTTTTTCTTTAGTCATGTTACGCCTCATTTACTCCTTCTTGTCCCATGCTGTTTCCCTCCACAAATAAGCCCTGTGGCACGAACGAAGTAGGATCTTCATATATTATGTCAAGATAGTCGTAACAAACGGACTTGGAAGTAAAAAGATATTGCAGCGACTATATACAAACTAAACAATGGTCAACTATTTTTGTCGTATTTATTTAAGGTTACACGTAAAAGCGTCAAAATGTCCAAGTGCGGAAATAACTGATATATTTCATGATCTATTCTCGAACATGACGTACAAATCTTCATAGCTCCCGTTCTTCACCACTGTCCTTTTTTCCCGAAATAAAATAGAAACTCAAACCCCGCCTGATCTTATCTTAATTGTTAATATTTGCTATTTTTTCTTGTTATGTTATTCTTATTGCCTCACTTACTGTACCTGGAAATAGTAGCAAAATAGATCCATGTATCCAATGTTGAGTTTTTGTCACCTCCCCACTAATATGGAGGGAAAGTGAATTCTGTTTGCGTCAAAAACAATTCATTATGACCCTTACAAAAGGTGTAGACTGCAAAAGCCTGCTTGAAGCCTAAGTGTCTGCTGATCTGCGCTGCTCCGAACCATGTTTATATTTCTATTGAGTGCAGAAGTGAAATCCGATGAGCGGTGGTCACTGGAGACTGATTTGAGATGCGTGTTGATGCCTGAATTAAACGCTGTCAGACACAATCAGGATGTATCTGAATACAAGTACCTGCTCATGGTTATCATCACTTTCCTAAACTTATTTCCCTAACAAAGGCTTTAGTTACAAACTCTTCTTAATCCCAACTAATCTCGTCCGGTACTCCTGGGTCAGGTTTGATTGACAGCCGCTGACAGTCGTGAGGTGGAAGCCAACATTTGAGGCTTAGAAAAGACACGGGAGGACAAAGCAGGCTACCCAATAGCGCTCCTGGCTGAGGACATGATACCGTGGAGCCGGTTGACCCCTGGTAGCCATAATAACAGCAAGCAGCTCTGAAACGAGAGGCTGAGGGAGGCCATGCTGTGCCTGCCTGGAGCCGGAGCGCTCAGCTGGTGCTGAAGGGGGGGGAAAGAAGAGAAAACAAGGGCTTTGGTTTCACGTCTGACCAGACTATAATTAGAGAGAGAAAAAGATTCGAATTTGGCATAAGACACCCCGCTACACACATCCGCTCATGCAAACCCAGTAGGACGGCTACTAATCCTGCAGCACATTTACAATATGTGTAACGACAACATGATACCCCCAGCCGGCCCCGCACACACCTCCCTTTATGCTGCCTCCCGAGAACCACAGCGTGTATGTGTCAGAGGCAACAGCTGTGTCTCAATCTCTCCCTCCTCATTTCACCTGGCCTCAGATCAGCTGACGGGTACTCAAGGTGTAGCATCTGATCCGTGGCAATCGAGGCCCCGTGGAACGTCAGGGTGAAAAGAAACCTGCGGTGCTTCGGCGAGTTCACCCCGTATCGGATCATCATCCGTCTGCATGCTCCACCACGATCTCCGTCCTGGCTCCCTTGACAGCCCTCACTATGTCAATGAACAGAGGTGGAGTATTGAAGACATCCGCAGTATGTCAGTGATACCGAACCGCGGGCCATTAGCAGCTACGGAGACACAACCCGGCCTGCCGTCCAGGCCTAATCTGTCTCTGCTAAAAGCCTCACAAATGCAACCTTATACAGCGCCTATGGGAATATGCGTTTCCAATCACTCTCTTCAGGAATACCTGGCATTTCTCTCTCCCTCCTCCTGTCCGATCGTTTTACAGTAAACACCAGGCGCAAAACATCTCGGGGCTGTTTTGAGGAGAGGCTTTGAGAAACCGGCCCTCATTTTCCCAGACTCGGAGATTCCACGAGGGGCTCCTGCATCAAGCTGTCATATCGGGCTAATGAAAATCTCATTCTACAGCGGGATCCTCTTCAAGCTGCGAAAGGCACACGCTAACCAGGGGATTAGCCCTGTAACGCAAGGGGACTTTAATTTCAGCACCAGCATAAGTCATCGTCATTGCTGAGCTCTAACATTGATATATGGCTTACGACACACGCTAGAGGTTTCTGTGTTGCAAGGGGAGACTGTTGAATCTCACAGGAGCCTCGGGATGATTATGAGTGACATGATGAGATCTTGAAAACAAAAACCAGAGCCGTAGCCCGGACGCGTCTTTCACACTGTTTCACATATGGGACATTTTGTCTCAGCTGTGGCCTCGCTAAGATACCCTGAGTATCATCTCGTTGAGCACTCACGAGTCTTTGGAGAACGCGTCGTTGTGGGGCGTAATGGCGAGAAACTCCCCATACAAATCAATGAGTAAATAGCCCCCCACTTAAGCAGCTGCTGTCAATGTACCCTTAAGCAAAGCGTTGTATCAAGGGATCTGGATGTTAGAAAACACAATGCAGGCAGCAGCAGAAAGCATGCATGCTCAGCATATTTCCATTGGGTTAATAAATCATTAAAAAAGGTCAAGAGCAGGTGTTGTATGACGGTATTGTGAGGATTGTCTTGCATACATAAAGTAGAACAATCACCCTCCCATTATAGATTTATCATGTTAGTATTATTGCTGACATTCAGAAAACTGCCCACTCTGTGTATTATAACCACAATCAAATGTAGTCCTGTAAGCACAAGTGCCCGTATGCTTCTTATTATGTTTTTCCTTGATGCAAGATGATTTTTTGATCTGTCTACATACATGTAATCTCTTGCCTTTTTTCTGCACGTGGCTGAGTTTCTGGCTGAGTAAATCAATGGAATAAATTGAAGCCGTTGGCAGGAAAGGGTATTGCGTCACCCATGTGTTGATGTGTGTGAAACTAAAAGGGCACCCACACATGAAATCGCTCCGCAGCGGTACTAGTGGTCAAACACGTCATAGAATACCTAAAAATAAGGACTTTAGACTTCATTTACATCAAACTTTTCATACTTAACTTAAAAACCAAAAAAGGTGTTACCTGGAAATGTACAGCTTTGTAAGAAAATCATTTAATGTGTAATATTATCAGCGCTTACAGACCTGAAAGACTTCCAACTGACTTGTTCCAACTGAAGAAGACTTGTGGGGCTTTTTTCACTCAGATTTGATGTTTTTCTGCACAACAACATATTCAAATTCCTTTCTTTCTGTCTTTCTCCTAAAGGTTTTACCGGGGTGATTACCACATTGACGTCTGCATCAACGACTACCTGGACGTCTACTGTCCGCACTACATCGTCCCAGTGTCTGACGATCGAGCCGAGCGCTACGTCCTCTACATGGTGAACTATGACGGCTACAGCTCCTGCGACCACACCGCCAAGGGCTTCAAACGCTGGGAGTGCAACCGGCCTCTGTCGCCCAACGGGCCGCTGAAGTTCTCAGAGAAGTTCCAGCTCTTCACCCCCTTCTCTTTGGGCTTTGAATTTCGCCCCGGCAGAGAGTACTACTATATCTGTGAGTATGGTCTTACCTCTTTGTATTATTTGCAGAAAGGATTGTGCCTTTGGGACTGATTGAAATGCATATAGAGCAGTGTTTCTCAAACTTTTTCATACCAAGGACCACTTAACCAATAAAAAAACACTCACGGACCACCGAACTCCACGAATATCCAAAAACACATCGTTTTTTTACAAATCGCCTGAAAATGGTACAAATATGTGGCCACATGTGTGATGAAGGTGTTTATCTGGGCTATATCATGCAATCGAAACTTAAGCTCACTCCATTGCGGAGATATTCCCGCGAGAGTGCGGAAAACTTAAATGTATTTATTTATTTAAAATGTGAAATTTTACCAATATACTCACGGGCCACTAGGGGGCGCTCACGGAAGCACTGATATAGAGTATCAACAACTTGTCTACTCAAAGTTGGTAAAGAATAGGATGTCAGATATGTTAACGTTTTGGCTTAAGAAATAAGTTTAGTCTTCTCAAAGCAGGGTAAAAAGTTGTGGTATTAGGACTGAAACTCAGGTATCAGCACTAGCGAATAAAGATGTATTGACATCCAGCCATTTAACTAGGAGTCATGTCAGAAAATCAATCCATTTTTCATCTTCGAATCTTTCAAAGAGACAGCAACAAAGTTCTGGTTTTGTTTTGCAAGTGCTTGGAATGAGAGGCCAAGGCAAAATACAAGCCGGAGGTAGCAAAACATATCTTGTGTTGAGGTCTCGCCTGAAGTATCTTTTTTTACCCACCGGCTGAGCTCAGCTTTCTCTTCCTCGTGAGAAGAGCGAGGAAAACAAACAGCTGGGAAGTCATGTCTTTTTAAGTGAAGTCAATGCCCTGCAGGGGCAGAAAAGAAGGACTAAAGGAGATACAGTGCTCTCCGTGGTAGATTGTTGGGGTATTTAGCCCACAGTGGTCCTGAGAACTTTGTAATGGGAAGAGAAAGGGGAGTACAGCCGTGGCAAAAAAACAAAGTACAAAATAAAGTTTGAGAATCCAAAGAGACCGGTGGCTGGATAGGGGACGTTTGAACAAAGTGTCTTGTTTTGGAGTAACTTTTCAGCCTGACTTTTAGACCCAGGAGATGTTTTTTATTTAATGCAAATCAGAATGTGGTATCTTTGGAGCATCATTTCTCCCTGTAGTGACCTCCAATATTACCTACAATTGAGTTCTGTAGGATTTAGGGGTGTAACGGTATCCGTATTCGTCCCATACCGCCACGAACCGAACCGTGACTTATTACTGGGGGTGCAACGGTATCCGTATTCGTCCCGTACCGCCACGAACCGAACCGTGACTTCTGTGAACCGTTACACCCCTAGTAGGATTGCATTGAAGCCGGTTAGAGTTTAAAATCTCAAGGAAGATGTTTCATTATAATGTTCTATTGTTGTTGATGATAAAATACCACCCACGGGAGAATTCTTCCTCCTCCTCCTCCTCCTCCTCATGTCATTCAACACTTGATCTCATTGATCTCGGACGGTGCTACAAACGAGCATCTGGGATCACACGATGATTAAAATGATTGTCGTCATGAGACCTAAATCAAAAGCTGTATTTTGGTTGCAGTTCTTTGTGTGGTGATGTATTACCCTTCACTAGCTGTGTCTGTTTGATTTCTGTGTCTATTGGCTCGTCTCCTCGTCTCCATTGCAAACACGTGGCGGTATTGTTTGGGGTAGTTGTCTTCTGCCAGAGAATTGTTGACGTTGTCGCAACTCTTTGGACGTTGATAAGAACAGTCATAGATTTCCTAATCCGGCTTGATTTGTTAAGTTGGCTCCGGCTGATGTAATATTGAGTGAATACAATGTTCTTGCGGATTTAGATCATGATTGATCTTCCAGAAAGAAAAGGCGGAGAGAAGGTTCATATGGCCTGAAGCAGTTTGAGGCCATATGGACCGTCTCTCGCTGACTCACATCATGACTCATCCATCAGATCCTTGTTCACTGAAGATACTAATGTTCCCTCTGAGCACAGGGGATCTGAGAATAGAAAGCCATATAACAAAAGACAAAGGAACCTCCGGAGAGATATGAAGGCCTTATGGTTACAACAATTCACATAATGCCCATGTTTGTATTCAGATTCTACATCGTTTTGAAGTAGGAACGAATAGAAGCTTCCAGAATTAGGCATACCACTGAATTCCCATTTGAAAGTATCCTTTTGATCCACGTAGAAACACTTGATCCCTCTGGGTTACACTGTTGATTTATGTGGCAGACATTGGGTAAATACACTACTACTTTAAAGCAGATGTGTATCTCTAGTAGTAGTGAGAGTTACACTTTGTGATGTTATGTAGAAAAAAGTAAAGAGCTGTATGATATCTTTAGATTCAAGAAAATGTATAACGAAGACAATATGACGATGTCAGGTAATCAGATTTTCTAGCGTTAAATTAATTAGTTGTCATGTTACTGTAAGCATTGGATGCTAAGCACCTGTGATTGACAGGCGGGTAAACATTTTGTGAATTGTTTTGTCTCCATTGTCATGAGTACAACTCATTTAAATAAATATCTCAATAAATAAATACAATAAGTCGGCGAGTCAGAGTGCCATGCTTGTGTCTAAATGATATCCCTTTGTTGCAAAACTCTCACAAGCTGGTTAAGGTTAGCAAAGGCCCTAGGTTAGACAGAAAGCATTCATTTAAAAATCATTTGGAAAAAAACAACCTTGACAGCAACATCGTTTTTTCTTGATTTTGCGATTGCTTACAGTGTATCATTTAATAGCTCAAATACTTTCCCAATGAGTCTTTCTTTGAGCTTTGAATTTTATTTTGGTCACACATGAAAAACAAATATTCCATTTGGTTTCTTTTCCATCCATTTATTCCCGGCAGCATCATACACATCCGGAAATGCTGGTTGTGTTACAGTAAAGTGTCAAATCACACGTCCACCGTCTCCTCCACGAACAAAGCCCGACAATAGCAGAGTTGTATCGTATGGTTTTGGAATCTGTTAAGTGGGCATGTAAATGACACATTGGAGGGGGTTTCATGTGTGCTTGTGTCAGTGAAGACAGACACTCCTTTGTCCTCTATGGTGATCATGGTCCGCCGCAGGCAGGGAGGGAAAGAGAGGAGCGAGGGGGGGGCCACGTCAAATAGATGACACCTGCAGTTGGCTGAGGGCCTCGGCAGACAGACAAACACCCGGAGCAAAGCCACCCCGGTGTGGGATCAGTCCTGCGGCTGGTCCTAGGAGGTGAAAGGTCACCAGGATGATGGCGAGGTCTCCGCTGCGAGCTTCTCGTGGCCCTCAGAGGGCGGCATGTTTTTCTAATAGAGCCTCAGTGGGGCGGGGAAAGCCTGATCCTAATCTCAGGGGATAGAAATCCAATTTTCAGAGGAGACAGTTGAGAGTCTGGCTCTCCCTGTGTGAGAGAGAGGACTGTCTCCCTGTAAAGCCCTCGTGCTTCAAACGCCCGGCCCCGCTCCGTACAGCCAGTGCAGATCTACATCGATAATGACATGAACCCCGCCAGCAATGCTCCCCGGCCACTTTTCCCTTCAGCTTCTCGCGGCTGAAGCGGAGACAAAGGGCTTTGTTCCCGAAGATAAACCGATAATCAGAAGAAAAACATCTGATCCGACAGAATTTAATTCAGGATCCGTCTAATCAGCTCACAGTCACACCAAAGCCAGGCCTTACTCAGGCACGCCAGCCGCTCTCTGTGTCTGCCGGTACCGAACGTGCGAATATCACGAGTCATGCAGCACATGACCGAACGTGCAACATGTGTCTGAGCGTGTGACCGGGAGTTTTACCGTTGTCAGGGCGACGCGGGGCGGCGGGATGACCCGGGTTTAGAGTTGCAGGCGGAGATGGGGTTACAGTCCCCGGTGAAGCACGGCTGTGTTGCTCGAGGATAGAAAAGCCAGACTCTGACCTCAGCGGCAGACATGAGAGAAAGGAAGAGAGACAGTTGGGTAATTGTGTGTCTGCATTTAGGAAGGGATGGTGGTACGGGGGGGGTGAGAAAGTGAGATAAGGGAAAAAGACAGTGTGACACAAAGCCAGAAAAATATTAAAAGGGTGAGAAATAGAAAAGCAGAGCACTTCGATTTTTTTTGTGACGTGAAATATCAACAACACTTTTGGAAAATGTTAAGAAAATGTGTAAACAAATGATACTAATTATTTATTTTCTATTTAATTTATTGAATGTGTTTCCATATACATTTACTTTGCATCTGTGTGCATATCTTAGATATTTAACTTCCAAAAACTTCTAAAACCAAATATTTAAATGTGCTCCTTTTAGTTTCTGGGATGAAGCCATTTGTCCTTAAAAAGAAAATATAATGATTTATAAAAAAAAAGTAGTGCCATGTATCTCAATACTGCATACTTTGATAAAAACCAAAACAACCCAGCTAAACAGTTTGACAATGTCTTGAAGTTTTTCAGATTTCCAGGAAAATAAATTGAAAACACATGTGCTACTGTCAGTCTTCACATTAAGAAAGCTAGATCAAAGCAATAACAATATGTCCATAAGAGATAATGCATGACGAGGTCCCCGATATCTGACACCCCAGGGTGCATTATCCTGCCCAGGGTGCAGCTGCGTTTTATTGAAATCGTTTTTGGCCTTTCTAACATCTACAAAAAACAACTGCAGTTACTGTTACTGTATGTTATAATACGTTACGTCTCTGTACGCAGAACACACTCTGCAAAGGCTACTGTTGTCTACATCTTACTTCCTGCTCCGTGCTGATTGGCCAGAAGATGTACCTGTTGCACCGAGAGCGAAGTCTGGAATCATGACATACAATACTGTGTTTCTGTCAATGATAATTAATGGTGCATAGCAGGACTTAACACACAAACCTCTGCTTGTATTTAGGCGTTAGAGCAATAAGCTATTCATAGACATAATTGGAACAGTTTCTCACAGCGGCTGTTAACTTTGATTTCAATATGTTGACATTTAAGACACATACAGTCAGTCTGTTTTAGGTCTGGGTTCATTACATTGTAGCGGGATACATCTATGGTTGCTATAGGGACCTTAATATATCCTGCTCACTGTTTTAATTACTGTGATTTAAAAACAACACAATGTTTCTCAGGCTGTTGGCTACAGGCCTATAGAAATATCTATCAAAACTAAATGTGTCACCAAAAGATGAACCCCCTCAAGAAAAGTCATTTTTCAATCCAAAAAAAAGATTGTACTCCTTTCTGAAATGTTAAAAATTGATACATTTCTATTTTATATTATTGTAAAAGTATTGAGTTTGGTTTATAAACCATCAGTCAAACGAAGAAGGCAATTAGAAGACGTTTACTTGAACTTTTGATGGACATATTTTACTTTTTTTGACTTTACTTTAAATGCTTTTTTGGGCAACCAGTGCCTTTATTTAAGTGACATGCAGGATTCGAACCCCTTGTCCTTCGCTAGGGGACCAATCGCCAGTACATGCCACTGCTTTTTTGTTTACATTTAATGGAGTAATTGATCAATCCTTTAATCTATAATTGATTAAGAGATTATTTGACAGCCATAATCATTGTTAGTTGAAACCATAATAATCCACTTATAAATAAATGAAACGTCTTGTATAAGAGCCTGGGACAATAGCTTCTTTGTGCAAGAGTAGACTTTAAATAGCAGTTAAAGTCAGTCAGAAGGAGATAACAACAGTCGTGGAAAGAGAAGGAGCATGAGAGGTGTAGAGGGAGACAAAGACGGGGCTTCTGGCCAGTGGAGTTCAGACACAGACACTGAGACAGTGAGTGTGAGGTAAGTTACTCGATACCCGCTGACACAGACAGAAGCAGCGAGATTGACACCGATTCTCTCGTTTATTTCCTCCCTCTGCTGCTTCACTTCCAATGCCGCTCTCATGGTGAAGCCTTAAATATGATTTTTATCTCTTCCAGCAGCCGCACGGCATCTGATAAAGTGGCTTTTGAAATAAGAGCCATGACAGTCATGGGCGACAGTGGAAACTCTGACATGGTTTACTTTTATCAGGATTCACCGCACGGAAAGAATCCATCACACGGAGGAGGGATGGATGGGTGTCTGTGGACAAACTACGGCTAGTCTTTGCTCAAATGCAACCACAATACATACATACGCCAAAACACACAGTCAGGAACACACGCCAGGTTGGGTTTGTAAGGCGAGATTAAGAGCAGTTTGAGAGACTCGGCAGGCAGCAGGAAATGACAGGGGTCAGGAGTGCTGAGGCCCAAGAGGAAAAGTCTGAAAAAGAAAAGGGGAACGATCTATATTGGGATGAACATAAGGTCAGACATAACGTAAACATGTTCAGACAGAAGTTGAAGTCATTCGTCACAGCTGGAGACACCCTCAGCGCTCCGTTGGTGACTTGGTCCCCTGCACTGGTTGAAAACTAATTAGTTTTGTTAGCTCTGCAAAACAAGCACAGCACAAACATTTGTTAATCATTGCAGGAAACAGAGGAAATTATATTTGGCAGGTGGGCATAACGGCATGCCACTCACCTGCAGGAGTAACCGCCCCTGGTCAAATTACACTTGGGAATATGAGGGTGACATTGAGATTTGACAGTGTAAAATATGGAGCCGAAAGGCAGGATGAGAGGGGGATTTAGGAGGTGATATAAGGCTCTTCAGACTGTATTTAAAGGAGATATTTGTGGAATAGCTCAAGTGAAACAATTGACCTTGTCTGATTGTTCGTTTCTAGGACGGTAGGTGTTAGAGTGAAGAGGGCTCAGGTGAAGTTGTGAATGGAATGTAAATGGAGAATATTGAATGGCTTTGAAGATGGACCACAAAACGTAGGCTGGAATCAGACTAGACAATCAGTTCGCCTTTCTCATTTGATTAGTTCGCTTGGTGCCAGGTATCATCCACAACTCTTGCTAACGGAAAACCAAAAAGATTGGGTTGAGTCAAGACATTCCATGCCATACTGTGGTTGAATGGAAAGAAGACTTTAAAAGTTGTCAAATTAGGCCAATGAAGGGCCACAAAAGGTTAGTTTGTTGGTTGTCTTGTATATGGACTTGGCTTATATGGCTTGGTCTGGCCCCATTGGTGTCAATTCTGAGTTTCGGTATTTATACCAATACTAGGGGTGTAACGGTATACGTACCCGTACCGAAATTATTCGGTACGGGCCCTTCGGTTCGGTACACGTGTGTAAAAAATATGTTATGTTTTGTGATAATTTTTTTTACTGTACCTAAAACGTACCGAACCGAACCGTGACCTACAGTAAAAACCGAGGTACGTACCGAACCGAAATGTTTGTGAACCGTTACACCCCTAACCAATACACTTTTTGTCTCCCTTACCTTGACAAATATAAACACATTTTTCACAAGATCCTTATTTTATTGAACAAACTAGCTGAAGCCTTGGATGGTATAATGTAAGAATAAGCCCTTTGCACCTGCTAATAAAACATTCTGAATGTCCTACTGAAGCTTTTTTAATGCTAATGCTGGAGCATTTACAAGGTTTATTGATAGCTAATGTACCTTCTTGCTTTTTTGACATGGTTTTATCATGGTTGAATGCTTTAGATAAAAGTGTCAGCTAAATGAAATGTAATGTAGTGTGATGTACATTTACTAAAGGCTAGAGGGTGTCGTGCTGCTGTAGTTTCATTTAAAGGTACACTAAAACTGTGTGTTTTGTATAAAACTGCCATTCAAACCATAAACACAAAACCCTACATGAGATCAAGGAAGTTTGAAATGTTAAAGTCACGTATTCAGAGTTGTTTGTTTCTGACTGTCTAATGTCTCCACAGCCTCCATCACTGACGAGAAAGGAAGACGGAGCTGCCTTCGCCTCAAAGTCTTCGTCCGGCCTCAGAGTGAGTCTCAGACTGTTGAGTCTTCTCTGCCTTTCAGTCTAGTGACGTTTGGACTTCTCTAATCTTTGCTCTCTCCTCTTTGTTTTCCAAAGACAATTGTGTGAAAGAACCCGGGACCGTTCAGGAAGGGGTCGACTTTGACGACAACAGTCACAACTCCCTAGAACCCAGAGGTTGGTGTACAATATATTGTGTGTGTGTGTGTGTGTGTGTGTGTGTGTGTGTGTGTGTGTGTGTGTGTGTGTGTGTGTGTGTGTGTGTGTGTGTGTGTGTGTGTGTGTGTGTGTGTGTGTGTGTGTGTGTGTGTGTGTGTGTGTGTGTGTGTGTGTGTAATATTCCTTAGTTTTGCTTTCATGTAATCTTGATTCAAGACATTGCACACGTACACACTTCCTTGAAGTCATGCGTTGGGAATTAAAGGGGAATATATTTACTATAGTTTATATTTGATTAGTTATTGTTGTACAAAAATGGAGGATTCAGTTTAGACCCTAAAAAAACCTGACTAACCCTATTGTAATATAATAATATGTATATCATATATTTAAAAAAATTAATTCATAAATGCAAGTATTTACTTAATAGATTTAATCTATTTTCATCTATTAGGTATCATCTATATAATATTTTTTGAAACAGCAACAACATTACTCAGCTAAGACATTTTGTAACAAATACTTATTCCGCACATGTATAAGAGGATGTTGATCGAAGGAAGTGTTTTGTGCTAAGCTAACTATTTATATTCATTGTCGTCCGTTCCCCTCAGACGGCATCGGTCACGAGTCTCCAGAAGCGGCTCGACGGGATGTGAACTCTGCGGGCCGACGCCAGACTTCAGTCCTCCTGCTCAGCGCCGCCCTCATTCTGCTGGCGGCCATCTTGTCTTTATAGCGCCCAGGCTGAGGAATCCGCCAGGAATGGACTGTCCTGATTGGACCACAGGCCGCCCTTACCCTGCAACCCCTCCCCTCAAAGGAGCACTTTTTTAAACAAAAAAGAACACTGACAATCTCTCTATGCGAAAAGAGAGAGGAAGGGACTTCCATGTTGAAGCCTTCGATGTTTTTTGACTTGCCAACCAGAGTGATTCATGACTTTCTGCTGCGTGCTGATGGTCGAGGCACCCTGAGGTGAAAGATGCGTACCCTTTCGCCTTGCTACTACTCACAGTATACAGATATTAAAGACAAGCACACATATGATCTCAAACCCACACACACACACACACACACACACACACACACACACACACACACACACACGCACACTACACAATCAGTACACAGCTTGAATGGCAATGAAGCACAGCGGGATCCTTAAAAAGTTTACAGACTTTTTTTTGTGTTCAGGAAAACATCACATAACCCCCCGACATGTATCATGATTATATCTCACGTCAAAATGGAAGATGTTTTCGAGGAAGACCTGGAAGTAACGCATCACCACCATGCTAACGGAAAAAAATGAGAACGATGTTGTTGCTAGGAGACGGTCACCAAGGGCACAGGGCGAGACTTTGACGACTCAACCCTCCCTGTTGAAAAGCTGACCCTTGTTGAGAATTAGAACATTTAAAGCAGCACTCATCTTTTAGTGTTGGGATAGGGCCGATTTAATGACCGATTAATGTGTTTTGATTTTAATATGTCACCTAATTCAATTGTAGCAGCCAACATGGGTGTACAGTAAAATATTTGAACCGAGCGAAGAAGTGGTTATGGTTTTTTTGCCAGGCAAAATGTATTTTCCTATTTATTGTGAAGTCCTCGTGTTTCTTTTTTCTGCTCTGGTTTTAGTCTGTAAGTACAGTAGAAAGGCCATTAAGTTAGTTCATATTACACAGCTTTTTTGATACAGTCACTTCAGTTTATGTATCTGTTGGAATTGATCGCTAATTTTTTAACAAAGTCCAGGAAGGAAAAAAAAAGTCTGATGTGCTATCAGGGTGTAGAAAAAAAAAAAAAAAATCGTTGAATATTTGTGTTTCGATTGTCATTAAAAATGTCACCAACGTAGTTTTACTATTACACCATTGCTTTTGTGAATCACTATCATAACACGACTATTGAGAACCGCAGTGACGCGTCCTAAAACCCGGAAGTAAACTCCTTCCGGTTCCTTCGTCAAAAACGCAATGCAATTTCTCCATAGGATTTTGGAAAATAGCTCGAAATAAGGTCTGTGGTTGAAACACATTTAAGAGACGGATCACGTTTTGTTCAGCGGGATAATCTCCACATGTCTACCCTACTTTTATCATTTTCGAAGCATAAATCTAGTCGCAAGAAGCAAAATGCTAACGTTATGCTATAAAGGAACTACAGCAGGGTCGCTGCTTCAACTTCACGCCAACTTAAGATCCATATTCAAACATACAGATTCTAAATTGTACGAGTTGAAGTGTTTGTTTGAACAGTTTGCAGGAGGCAGGGACTTGCTTTCAAGCAGAACAGGGCAAACTAACTTAGCGGGAGTGTTTACGTGTTCGGTGTCATGACGTAAAACGGCCTCGACAACTTCTGTAGTCCTATTCAGCCACTTGTTAACAACCATCGTTTTTCAGACACGTAAACTCTTCAGAAATCACCAGCGGGTGGATGCTGAGCCACTGACTGCTGATGGATTTAATGTCGTAGAACAAAACGTGATCTGTCTCTTCAATGTGTCTCAACCACAGACCTTAGTTGGAGCTATTTTCCAAAATCCCATGGAGAAATTGCATTGCTTTTTATCGAAGGAACCGGACGTGGTAAAAATGCTAACTTCCTTCCGGGTTTTAGGACGCGTCACTGCAGTTCTCTATAGTATATAGAGACAAGTTTCCTACCAACTTCAGGAATGTGTCCATGACTAATATGAGGTTAAAATAAAAATACACGTTTTTTCTAATCAGCGGGGTTACTCTCCCTCGACTCAAGCAGCACAAGTTTTCTAAGGCGAGAGATGTTAGAGTGAGCGAGTTACAGAGCAGGTAGCGATAGTGGGGGGGGCAGTGATTCACTTGCCCTCTTTGATGTGGCGTGAAGTGCAGCTGAAAGAAAGCACACCAGGGGAACCATCGTAAAATACTTTTTTTAGAATGAAGAAAAGGAAAACCACTGGCAGAGATGGAATACACACAGCATGTGTCCCGATATTCAGCATGTGAAGAGTTGAAGTGCTAATGCTGAGATCAATAGTCTTGATTTTCAATCAGGAACAAGCGGCTAACTTATATTTCCCAAAAATCTGGTACTGATTATGGCCGGTAAAGAAACGGTCGCCAATTGCTTTTAACCCTTTCAATTTAAGGACTACATTGTAAAAATAAAATCTGCATTGAAAGGGAATTTTCAATGTCTCACACAGTGATGATCCCCTTTAATCATTACATGTCACTCTGCTGCTTAATTTAAAGCAACCTATTCGTGATCCTTTTTCAATCATCCCCACAAGTACGCTGCACAATCTCACAAACCCCCACATCTGCATTTCTCCATATGCCTGCTCACCAAAGCTTTGCTCTGCACACCAGGGTCCGTGAGCCATGCGTGACCCCGCCTTTATCCTTTCAGCGGTGGGCCTTTTACTCCGGACCGGCTCGCGTCTCTGAAGCGTCAGATTCACTTGTGAATGTATATAAATGCCCGTAATCTTATGGACAGATGACCTAACGCATTTCATTTGTTACAGTACTTTGTCTGAACGCGTATACATAAGCTACTTTTTCTTTTTTGTAATTGGAGAGACCGATGGAAGTGATCGCACGTGATCACGTATACTGTGTTAGCTGAACTCACGATATAATTGTTGTCGATTACACGTATTTCTGTTGAAGTTGTGACATTTGATCACGGCTCGTAATCCTATACCTTATCCAGCAGTCATTACAAACCTGGTAGTATTTTATCATCACGTTGTTGGATTAATGAAAGTGAGCTTTTAAATTGATCAAAGAGAACGTTCCCCTCGCCCAATCTGTCGCCTGAGGCCATCAGATCCAATATCTGCGATCTCTGATAATGAGGATATGAGGATATGGAAAGCTTGCCCAACCCGCTTTTCTCCTCTTCACATTTAATTATAATAACCGCCAGGTGAAACCTACCCTGCTCCCACGTCTTTTTTATAAATACCTGCCGTCATTAATACGGAACAATTGAGTATGTGGTTGTGACATAATGAGAATAAATTGATCATTTCACCAAAGTCATCAAAAGAATTACAAGAAATATACTAGAAAAAGTAATGATACAAAAATAAATAGTTCATTTCATTTCAAACCTTTATTTAACGAGGTCAAAAAGACCTGCAGCATATAGGTTCCACATTATTATATTGAGACCAATTATAATAATGTTATTTATATAGAGGCAGAGATATGACTTTCTATAAAAAGATACTTTCATTGCCTATCTATTGTTTTATATATGAGAACATAGAGTGGTGCAGTGATGACGGGGTTTTATAGGCCGACCTGGAAGGTGACCATGGGCTCTAAAAAAAAGCTTATTTTCTGCAATATATCGAAATCCCATTGGATTTTGATATATATAAGAAAATAAGCTTTGTGGCAAACACATGTTTGCAAACTTGTGTTAACCACAGACCTTATTTCAGGCACCACAAATGCATTTAAAAAACCACTGGACTCATTACTGCACCACTCTATAGACTTATCCCACATTAAATGTCATAAATTCTGAGCTTGAAGTAGCGGGTTGGACTGAAAACAGTTTTTTCAGTTTGAAGACATTTTGGCTCACAAGTTTATGGTTTGGAGGAACTGGTCATTTAATAAATAAATGAAGTATTTTGAGGGTAGGAATTACTCAGTTTTGGGAGCAAATCTGGGCGCACATTACCACATTATTAGAAATCTCCTCACACCTAGAGTCTCCATGTTTTAAGTCCAACATTCAAAGTCCACTGTAACTGTAATCATTGCCTCGGGCCACGATGAGAGAAACCAATCAGTTAGTTTTGTGGATACTGTGTATCCAACAATTAGTCTGTTGTAACATACAATGTTAGATACTTTCTCTTTTTCACACCTCTTTTGAAGGGCACATTAATGTTCTTAGCAAAAAAAAAAAATCAATGTTTGATATAAGGAAATGCTTCGTTTCATTTTATATGTCTTTTTTATGAAACAAAAAAAAACAGGATTAACATTGCACCCCCTCCCCCTCTGTAAATGCGTTAGGGCGAACACGGCACATATCATGCCGTTTGGTTGCGTTATGATCATGGTTTAAAGCACCTGAAGAAGGAACAGATGGATATCCAAGAACAAAAACATCTCTTTTCCCTCCAAAACACACTTGTTCAATGTGTTGTTGCATCAAAAGTGTCTTTAAAGTGCAAGATTTCCTTTGTTTCTTGTGGTCTTTTGCTAACTTTCGCGTCCAGCTGTGTCCGAGCTAAGCAGCAGTTTAAATCGCCTTGTCGCAGGACTTTGGATTCAAAGCCGAAAGTGTGCATTTGTTATGCATTTAGCATTGGAAAGTGTATTTTACGTTAGCCAAGGAAGCACACGTTGTTTAATAATTTGACAAAATGTAATAAATGTTCACATCATTTTGTAACTTCCCCGCATTTTGTAATAAGTGATTACATATTGCAAGACATTTTTTAGAAGACCTTGCTTTTAACTTCTGCACTGCATTGTGGGGGGTTTGCCCATTATTCCAAAACCCCTAGTCAGATACATTTCCCATTGGACCAGAAGCCCATTTGTCCAAAGCCAGACGTCCCCATTTGAACAGCCATTGCTCCGAAAGTACACCAGTGCGATATGTAATATTGTTTTTACAAAGCGGGGAATAAAGATGTGATCATTATTTAACATTTTGTCATTTTATTACAGTTTTTCCAAACCTGTCATGGATGTGCCACCAACAATGCATATTTCTTTGACATTGTAGTAAGTGTAACTTGTGCCTATATGACCCCCACCCTCTCCTGTACTCTTGCAAACTATTCTAATGTCTTTTTTCCTGCTCAATCCCTCACTAGAATTTTCTACAAAAATGCCATTTCTTTGTAAATACACGTGTTGGAGCAGCTATGACTAACTACAACAAACAACTAAAAAAAGGATTTAATAAATATTTCTTTGTCGTTGTAATGATCGTGTCTGATTTGTTTTATTAATCGCAAAGCAAACGAGTGACAGTTTGTGAAACGAGATGAACACGAAGGAGGCGTGAAGGCAGCGCAGAGTGGGTGTTTGTCTTGGTTGTCACTCGATGCCTAATCACACAGGCGGAGTCCGGGGAAGTGGCTGAAACAGCTGTTTCTCTATAATCTGCCAGTAATTCACAGCCTGAAAAAACAAAAACAGCTTCAATTAATCTTGCGAGAATGTGCAGCGCTGGATCTCTGCCAGAAAAACTCCCAATCTTTTCGTCCTCTTGGCTCTGCCTCTCCTGATGTCTTCTTCGATTCCTCACTTTCTGTCTTTCTCTCCATCCTTCTGTCTCTTTGGTGACTTCCCCACCTTTGAACCACATGTTCCTCATAACATTCAGTCTGGGTGTTTTCTGAACACAATGGGACATCTCCAGGAGAAGGTCATGAACACACTGTGCTTCGGTCCGCTGGGACAACCTGCTTTATCAATTGTGATGCAGGTGCAGCCGAGGTGTGGGAAAGAAAGTGAGCTGCTGAGGGAAATATGCCTCGTCATGGTTCGAACCGTGAACTCTTAGTGTTGGACGAAATAGTTTTCAGAACTTGTCACAAGAGACAGGATGATAGAAGATGCTCATAATTGATGCAACAGAGCCTTACACATGTTCTTGTCCTCCAAGGAGTCAAACTCCCATTGGATCCTATAACTGTAAATTCAATCTCACTAGACTTGGGGCGGTGGTGGCGAAGTCGATAGAGACTTGGCTTGGCAACTGGAAGGTCACCAGTTCAAGTCCTGGTAAGACCAAGTGCTACCGAGGTGTCCCTGAGCAAGGCACTCACTGCTCCCCGGGCGCCGTTCAAAATGGCAGCACACATAAATGCAGAGAAACAATTTCCCCACGGGGATTAACAAAGTATATCAAATCTCAAATCAAAAGACCCTCCATGACAAGGAGAAATGCTTATATCTCAGTTATACATGTGTGTTTCCTGAGTCCAGGATGATCTGGTGACATCACATGATGAGGGTCTAAACAACATTTTATTCGTGTTTAAAGTAAATGAATGGAGTCTCTCTCTGAATATAACCAATTATTTTTAGGCCTAAAATCAGGTCGGTGTTAAACACAAGCTGATAGAGATATTCACGTTTTGATCTGTGGCATAAAATAATGTTATGCAAGTCACTCACAACACTTGGTTAAAGTTTAGGGAAGGATCACAGTCTTCCGTTTTTCATACAGAGAATACAGAAAAAGTCCAAAGCAATAATATTTACTATTATTCATGTGTTACCAACACTTATTTAACCAGATTTAGGACTCAAGATGTCAGCCCCACTTTCTGCTGTCAAACTCTTTGTCCACATCTAACCCGGCCAACTCACCACAAGCTCTGCGCAGTGAATACATGTTTGACTTCCTGCACTCCAACAAATCACTGCCACAGAACATAAGCTAGCTAGCAATTACATTTTATTTGGCTATACAAATCGAAAGCATATAAATGTAATTTGTAGGAGACGGGGTTTCAATGTTTTTTAATTTGACTGTTTCTAGGCAATAAAAGGAGATTGAATGTTCAGTATTGCGCCAGTTGAGTTATATCCTGGTCCAACCCTGTCGCCTGCAATGACATTTATATTACTACAGTGAGATGTTCTGCCAATTTTGATCTGCAGACAAATGTAATCGTTGGTTGGATCAAGACCAAAGGCGGTTTTTATTTGATTGCATGAAACATTGCGTCTGATTTGCTTCTTGAATGTCATGTGTGTTTAGGTGTTTGGCATCAGAGGAACTTTGGTTAGGGTTAGGGTAAGATCGTAGGGTCAGTCAATGTCAAGAATTAGAGCTAACCAGACATGAAACAGACTTTGCTCTGCAGTTCTCTTGTACTACATCTGTGTAATGTCCGATTAAGCCCATGTGTGAATAGAGCTGTTCATTGTCTAAAGCATTAACAGCGAACAAGTGGGGGTCAATATGATGACTCCATTAAGCTAGCATGAAACTGTAAGAAAACAAACATCCGTGGCTAAAGAAGAAAGGTCATTTATACCAAGACACACTTGAAAATGTCTAACTAGAAAGACTAATTCTGTTCATCAGGATCAAACTTGTAAGGCAAATCAAAGAAATGCCGCCAGTGCCTAAACAGAACCATATTGGTTTAACATTAGAACTGCCAGAGGTCGCTGTATTCCGAGTGTCCATCGTTATTCAACTGGCACGTAACCTGTACACATGCATTACATCCTCAACGTGAGCTCAGTAATCCAAGATCTTGTATTCTCCAAGATGTTACACTATCTATAACTATCTCTCTCTCTCTCTCTCTCTCTCTCTCTCTCTCTCTCTCTCTCTCTCTCTATCAATATATCTATCTATCTATCTCTCTCTCAATCTATCTCTCTATCTATAAGGAACCGCAGTAGACAAAAGGCGTTGCTATAGTAACACGTCATGTTTACGCTGCATTTTCGATGAGGTAAATATTACCCGCTGGCGGATATGGGTATAAATGGCATTTTTTTTGGCGATTTTTTCAATCTGACTTCATATTGACTATTTTTAATAACAGAGGGTGCTACATAACACACTTTCAGGAAAAGTCACGGACTGGGAGACTTTAATATTTCATTAAAAAAAAGTTACATACAATCAAAAAACAGCTGCGGGTAAAATGTACCCGTTGGCGGTTCTAGTGTTAATAATGCTGTCCAATCTGATTTTGTATTACCATATGCTACTGTTACTTTTAGTATCAACAACTAGATATTTCCTAAATATGTTAAATTCAGACTGGCATTACATTTGCTTCAAATCCTGTTTTGTCCAGCAACTTTGTTTCATATAAAGGTTGTTTCTAGGAGATAAAGTTTCTAAAGGTGTGAACGAAATATTGTTTTACTGTTCTGTAAAATCTACTTTTCCAGAGATAAAGGTTTGTCAAGTTGAACAAAAAAATTGCACAAAAAATATAACACTTAAATGAGAGACTGACATGCTACATTTACTTTTTTCATCTGAGATTTAAGCATGAGTAAAGCAAGCATTATTATCTTTAGGCCTACGATGCAGTAGGATAGAAGGAGGGATTCAGGTTTCAAACCAAAAGCAAAGTTGTATACATACTTTAAAATGTGCCCGTGGGCAAACTCTGAAAGTTTCACAATATTTTTAGCATTGCATCTGCAATCGGTATATTTAGATGTTTTGACCTTGTTGAGTTATTGTCTCCTGTTGTTATGGAAACTATAATAATACAGTTTATTTCAAATCAACTTAAAAAACGACTTTTATAGACTTTTTGGTAACTGGTCCTTTCACCCTGAGCCGTTTCCATTATTGTGGCTACCTCCCACACGTGATCCATGTTGACAGATGTTGCATTGTGGGAATGTCTGAACCTGGACTTCCCACTGATAACCAGCCTCCTGTTATCTCTGTTTGGGGTCTGAGGGAAATCTGTCTACAACTTCCACTTCCTGTTCTCCCTCTCTGATTTAGAAATCTCATCTGTGTGTGTCTGTCAGTAAACCTTTAGCAGCACAGTGGAAAGAAGTAAACACGAAATCATGTTGCGTGCCTCTTTTTTCTTGAGGATACAATTAAGACTGTTTAAGACTCTAGGATTCCTGTTGTGTTAAAACTCTTACTGTAAGATTATGGAGGATAAAACCTGGAACATGTTTGCAGTGCGCAGGATTATCTGCAGACAGACTCACTGTATTGTCCCTGCTTTAAGAGAGATCAACTTAAGACTGTGAAAGCTGCTGATTATCATGAGGGATGCAGCTCCTCCCTGTACCTCCGCTATGTCAGCTTTTTCCAAAATTAATAAAACAGCCTTCTTCTAAACATTTCAAAATATTTTGATCGGTTTTACTTGAACATTTTGCCATAACCATTAAAAAAAACCGTCTAATTCTGGAGCCATTTTTACCAATATGATCATTTGAGTGTTTGTGCATGAGCTCACAACAGATCATCTGTGTGTAATCCTGCATTAGACAACCTTAGAATAGGTTGCTCCATCATCTTCTCTAAAGCCGTCCAGGACTAGCAGCTGTTTTCTGTCATGTTTTGCATCTTCAGCACGCCTCCCTCAGTGGAAGCCTTAGCGGGAGGCCAGAATTGTCGCTTTCATTAACTAAGCTGTGAAGCAACCTGCCACCTTAAGAACATGTCAGCTGCAGGAAGTGGAGACTGCTGGTCGCTGTTGTTTGGTCTGAGAGGGGATGAAGTGTAGACGGACAGCAGCTGCAAAGCGTTGGTTTTCCCCTTGAACTCCAAACGTGGACACTGTACTTGTGGTGCTCTAGGATTGTTTTTAAATGGTTAAATCCTCTTGGTTCCGAATGAAGGGACATCCTAATGCTACTGTATATAGTTTTATTTAACGGTTTTTACGCTTCAATAGTTTGGGAGGCCCTTTTGGTGTGGAAGAACTGGACTGGCTTGCACATAATAAGAACTTTAAAGGGGCCCTATTATGCTTTTCGGGGGTTTTACCCTTTCCTGTAGTGTGTTATATACAGAGATGGGGTCGTTACTAAAAAAAAAAAATATTACATATTACATATTACTTTAAAAAAAAGTAATATATTACTTCGTTACTCTCTACATAAAGTAACTCGTTACTTTACTCGTTACTTTACTCGTTACTTTACTCGCAGGGCCGGCCCGCCCCTCCCTGCAGGCAGATCACGCAGACTGCTAAAGTTTCAAATGTTCTCTTTAGTTCAGTTTCCATTGTCGCATAAGACTGATCCAGATCCGACCATGGCTGTCCTCTGTCTCCTGCTATCTGTATATTTTGCGCAGTCTATCTCTGCTCACGCTGTTGCGTCGGCGTGTTCTCCTGCGTGTTGGCCATGTGTTGCACTGGAACCAGACACAGCAAAGACTTCAGCCGAGCACGTACGAACTGCGCATGCGTGAGTGGCAATAACTCTCCTTACCAGCAGGCGGCGGTGGTGTGTATTCGTCATTCAAAACAGGCAACAACCGGAAAACAGAGAAGAAGAACAGAATACGTGATATAAACAAACAACAAATAGCTGTGCGTTAGCTTCACCTTAGCATGTGTTCTTTGCAGGTGTTTGTTGAGGTTTGATTATGACTGATTTTAGTAAGTAACGAAGTAACGCGTGTCGGGGAAATCTTAGTAACTGTAGTGTGATTACTGAATTATAAAAGTAGCGTGTTTCACTACTCCTACCGACAAAAGTAATATTATTACACCCAACTCTGGTTATATAGTTTTTGTGCATGTAAAGGGTCTTCAAAGGCTTAAATCCCAAATCCCTTCACTCCCGCCCTTCCTGAAACGCCTTCATTGGACTCCTTTGTTTACTTCTGTAACATAATGACATCACTACGTAACACTTGTGTTTCTATTGGCTAGTGCTAGAACACTGTGTACATGATAGGCTAAGGGGTGGGACATCCGTAAGTGGTTGAGCAATCACAACAGAGCCGGCCAGCTGATCAATCAGAGCAGACTGGGCTCTGGTTTCAGACAGAGGGTGAAAAGAGGTGCTGCAGCACAGGCAGTATGAGTTTACATTGCATGTTTTTTAGGTTTGTTAGATTTAATTTGATTTTGTGTGCTTTTATTTTGAAGTGATACATTGTGTGATTTTAACTGGTTTTACTTCCTGTTGCATGCATTTATTTTGAAAGGATATAGATTGTAATTGTAACACCCTTTACATCCGCCATGATGATTGACTGAGATCCCGGAGAGAAAGAAGTGAAGGGCGACTCAAGAGCACACTCAAGCAAAAGGCCTGATGTTGTTTGGATAAGAATAGTGAATACTGGTTGTCTCTGCCTATAGTGGGAGTGAAATGGGAAGAGAGGACGGCCTACAAGGAAGTGGAGAAAAAAATTGTCTGATAAAAGCATTTTCAAGATGTACAGATGTGCGTTAATATAAAACGAATGAGAGCTTAGGGGATAGACGGACTGCCACGAGGTCAAAATTAAATGCGAGACATAAATCTCCAGATACTTACGGACTAGTATGTTACCCAGTTTGACACCTTCTAATTTACAACCCTTCATTTTCCTGATTAATTTTCCTGTCGTCTCGGTCTTAAGAACGTCTCATGTGGCTCGTGTTAATTTGATCTCGCGGGGAGAGCCCCCCCCCCCCTTAATATCTCCACTTTAATTCTCAACGCTTCCTCTTCAAAGTTATACTCCTGTCCGCTTCAATTTTGCAGATGGAATTGGGCGACGGGCCGTGGGTTTAAATGAATGCTAAGTGAGATGTAATATCAAGCAGCCAAACAATCGCACCACCTCTTCAGAAGCGGCGACCTTCGACCACGTGGCAGCGCTGACGCAAACCCCGAGGACAAACCCATTTCAGAAATCATCATGGAAAGTCGCGTTGGCCGTGTGAATACGGACAGCGAGGGGACAGGCGGTATTACTCGACTCCCCCGTATTCCCATGATAGAGACCACACAATGGCACGCCGGCCAATTCTCTGCCCCGCTGTTAAAGTGAAGCCCTATTCAGTTTTTATGTAGGCCATCTGTAAGTCTACTCAATCCTAAAAATAAAGACTGAGTGGAATAGAACATATTCATTGCTACGTGCTCTCGCTGTGGATGGCTCCGAGCTGAATGGGATCTGTGAAAGGAGAGAGCCAGAGAAAACACGGAGCACGCCTCTGTGATTGACTCAAGGCCTTTGAAATGGGCTAAATCTATTATTCAGACATATACAGGACAGTAGGGTAAAGTCCTTCCCTTTGGAAGGGGAAAAAAATCAATATTATTAAATGTCCTCTTGTTCTGCTGCAGAACAACAAGAAGAGTACGGCTATTAGTTAGTCCTCTCTACAATAGAGCCACAACATAAGGATATTTTGTCTACAATTGATCCCATTATTATGTGTTTTTGTCCTGTTGGAATAACAATTGTTATATAAAACCCTGCTAAATGAAGCCTAAAGACTTGCTGCTGCAGCAGCTGTTGTATTGTGAACATTGTTAATGGAAGTTATGTCTGAAGTTTCCCGCCATACAACACTGTGGAGCTGAGAGGGAGTAAGTCAGAAAAACTGGACAATATCTTAATTGAAGGTCATTTTCTGAATCTAATGGGATAAAGTACAAAGTGACCGTTTGAACTAATGTAAAAGTAATGTTTCGATATGTTTAAAGGTCCCATGTCATGACCATTTCCACTGATCATAATTCCGTTGTTGAGGTCTACTAGAATAGATTTATACTGTGCAATTTTCCAAACTCACATTGGTTTCTCAAACAGCATCTCTGTAAAGTGTGTGTATTCACTCTCTCCACTAAACAGCTCGTTGCAGCTCTTGCCCCCCTCCCTCCCTGTGAGCCCAGTGTGCTCCGATTGGTCGGGACCAGTCGGGACGTTGTGAATCGCGCTAAGCTCCGTGGAGGTGTGATTTCCTTGTTTAGCGATACACAGCCAAACTCACCCTGAGCACACACAAAGTCACAGCCGAAGTCAAAACAATAAGTGTGGCTTGATACTGAGTAAGAAAAAAGTTGATGAACGCTGTGAGAATGGGTCCGCAGAGAGAATTTCGCCGCGATCCCAACTGTCTGTTATCAGCCTGCAGCCAGGGAGGAGAGATCAGCAGAGCTGCCTGCACTGAGTGTGAGGAAGTCCGTGGATTGGTCAATTTGGACCAATCAGTGGGGGCTTAACGTAACGGCTCCGCGGACGTAACGCAACGGCTCCACGGATTGGTCCATTCCGTTCCGGGGATGACATGACATCATGATGTACCCGGAAGAATCAAATGGACAGTGACGTATCTCCAACGAGGCGTTTTGGGGAGGTATTTAGAGTTTTACTCCCTACAGGGTGTACTTTGAGGGTTTTGACTCTGCACACCGTTTACATGCATAAAAACCTTCATAACACACAAGGGAACGGGTAATAACCGGAAAAGCATGACATGTGACCTTTAAAATTGAATTTAAAGCTCCAACACACCAAATGATGTAATGTCGACTCCACACTCAACATAACATCATGTGACATAAATAAGCCAGTGACAGTCCATTGTACACATTTTATACGATTTTCTTAAAGGTACCTTTATGTAGACAGCAGGAAAATCTCAGTGTTTATTGGCTTTTATTGGCTTTCGCAGACAGCGTCACACACATTTTTAAATGAAGCAGCATTCGTGTCTATTGGCGCGTTTGCAATGTCTTTAGTGTGGCACACTGAAGGCACGTTTAGGCCAGGCAGAGATAAATGCAATGTTTCTGAAAAGTGTCCATACACAGTAAGGTTATGCCATATGTTGAGTCCTTTGCTATTTCACACAAGTGAAATGTATTCACATCCAATGGGCTGTGTGAAAAAGTACCAGATATCTGTAAGATCAACCTTTGACAACAGCTCAAGTATTAGAAGTGTTGATAGGGAATATCAAGGGTAGAAGTAGTTGCAGCGGTAGTAGTGGTCAGGTTGATGCAGTGTTTTTACTAGGTGAGATACAGCTGATGCTTTCATACAGCCTTCAGCAGCGTGTTAGTAACTCTTACACAACAACAACAACATGAAGCTGAAGCATATGGGACAATACGGAGCTGCAGGCGGTGCAGAGGCAGGTGTTCTCGCAGCCCGGGGGCTCAGAGGGCCACCTGGCGCTCAGGTACACACTTACTGTACGATGACACACACTTTTCAACAATGTCACTGCATGAGATCTCAGGAGCCGGCTCACAGACAGGGCAGCGCTGCAACACACACTTTAACACACACGCTGTACACAACCAGTCACCGTGGAGACGACCGCTACCCTGGTAGAATTAGTACAAAGTGGTACAAAGTAACTGGAACAGCCACTGGAGTTCTGGGAATCAAATCTGGAGCAGCTGGTTGCAAATCTTTGATAAATATTACTTAAGAAGTAAATGGCTGCCTTCCAATCAAACTCATGAGATCAGATTTCTTAATGAGCAGTCATTACCTTGGTTTGGTTGGCATTCAAGTGTTTTGTAAGAAGCTAGAACACAAAGTAGTGTGTGTAAAAACAAACCTGAACTTGGAGCTTTCAGAAGCTTTTTACAAAGTCATGAGGCCACATGCTGGGCTGAAATGTCGAAATGGACTGAAACACAACCCCACTTGGAGGCAGCAATAAAAGAGTACAGAGTTTATGGAAATAACAAATGGACGCAGAGTAAACATGCCACAGTACGAAGCCCAGTCTTTTATTCCATGGTCTCTTCCAAAGATGCAATGTTACCTCCAGAAAAGAGGTTATTTATTCAGCTTGGAATATTCATAGCACTTGGTTGCAGGATGTAGGCTGGGCTGGGTAAGAACCCATTCACTCCTTGTCTCAAGTCATCACCAGAACGGACAACCAATTCTGTTAGCTACCCAGCTGTAGTCAAAGCGTCATTAGCAAGCTATAGCCTATAGCCTACTATAAATTAGATTTTTCGCGGTAGCAAATCAGAAAGCTGCATTCACATGATATGCGGTTTGCTCACTGCAAAGTTTGGCGGAGAGGCTTGCTGTGAAAACAGCTAGCGAAGTTGTGCTTCGTTGGTTACCTCCCTTGCTAGCTTCCGCAGCTTCATTCAAATTGCATCTGATTGGATGTGCGCCGATAGATCAGTGGTAAACAAGATCAAAGTCGAAATAATTGTTGCCGCCTGTCATGTGAATGCACCTTCATAGACAACCAAATTAACCCAATTAATTAATTAAGGGTGGCTTCTGCAATCGTGGCTATTCGCACCACTTCTGTTACGCAGCTAAGATGGCGCTCATTGAGATTGAGAGGTGTCCAGCGTACAAACCTCAACTCTTAGACTGATGAGTGCACCATCCGAGTGCTCATAGTGCATTGCATTTGTTTCCATGCTTTGCATTGGCATTATGTACAGTAACGATTCGAGACACAGTACAAAGGTCTGGGCATTTTTTAAAGTCCAACCAGCACTTGAAATGCAAGATTGGAGTTTGTGTTGAGAGACGACATCTACAACCAAGTAGCTTCGCAAGTAGCATATTTATTTTTAAGCCATGGGTTACAAGTTTGCCCTGCGTCATGTCAAAGTGTTCTTTTGCAAGATACTGAACTCTCAATGGTGAAGCCAACGGTGTGCGAGTGCATCTGAATGTGTGTTGCTTCTGATGAGCCTTGTACAGGGGAAATTGGGCAACGCCCCCAGCCACTGGCATCCGCTGGGCTTTTGACTGGGACACACCCATTTGAGTCTGATCTGGAGTGCTACATCTGTATGGCCTCTTCCATCAGTGTATGAATGTGTGTGTAAATGTGAAAAGCTTAGTTGTACAAGGGCAAATCAGCAAAGACTAGAAAAGCGCGATGCGAATGAAGCCCATTTACTTTTTTATCTCAACAAGTTTGACCTGTCAGCCTTAAGGAGGTTTTAAGTGGTTATCGTTATTATTAAGTGACCAATAAATAGCTTGAGCGGTTATTATTTTGTGGACACATTTGAAGTGTGATCTTTATAATTTAGAGATATAAAAACACATGCTCTGCAGAAGAAAATAAACGATTATTTAAGCTATGCTAACTAACACTGTAAGGTCTTTGTTCTGATAGTGTGCAGTCGATGTGGACCATTTTCGATTTATCACACATTGCTTTATGGTTTTGAGCACAGTAGTGTCAATGTTTTAAATGTTGTGTAAGCCTGTAAATAGCTATTTAATGTCTTTATTGAACTGTTGACTTATTTCTTATGAACATCAGGAGGTCACATGTTATTTGTTTCTGTGGGAACGTACATTCTTTTACGAAGCCTTCCGGGCTCAAACTCTGCAGCGATGCATTCAGTAAATAATGCGTTAATGTTAATGTCAAAGCAAGGAACAGAGAAAGGGAAAACCTCTCAGATTAAAACCTGAAAGACTGGTCTGAAAATGCGACTGAACTTTAGGTGAGTGTACTTGGATTAATCACAACAGATTGTCAACTCACATTAAAGTTGTTAAATATGTATCATTTGAGATTATTTACTGTCTCCTCTCTTTCATCTAATGTCTGTAAAATATAGGATGTGTTAAAATGGTAAAATGGTAAAATGCACACACCGACACACACACACTGTTACAAAACTGCTATGAACTATTTTCTTGACAATGAAGAGTGGGTTTTGTAGGAAAAGACATGTCACAAATATAGAATGTTGAATTAAATAAAAGGCTCAAATATTTCCTAAAAATGTGGAGCAAATGTTTTTTTGTCAAACATTACCGAGAGGACAACTCATCTGTTGGGGTCTTTTTTCAGTGGCGGGTAATGTGTGTTTGCTTTAAGAAAAATTTAAAAGTTGATATTTATTTTCTAAGATTAAATAAGATAAGTCTTTATTGAGCCCTGTGGGGAATTCAAGTGCCTTAGCAGCAACACGCGTGAAACACAGGATGGGATTGATGTTAATTCACACAAGGATAATAATAATGTATGCACGGACTCAAAAGGATTGCTACAGTAAAAGGGGCAGAAATGTTGACGGAGGTCTGCAAAAAGTAGAATGTTGTGACTCTTAAGCCTTCCTTATATGCTTATTTCTTTATTCATAATATTCTTCTTTATTTATTTTCATCCTGACAGCATAATGACATGATTTGTATCATTTAAATCTCTAGTACAGCTTTATGCCTCATTATGCTAGGACGCAACCTTCCAAAAAATAAAACACTACAGTTGTCCGATCTGTTGCGAACTAATTGGCATATGATTAAGGTTTTGCACTCAATGTGGACCTTTAATATCGACTAAGACATAATGAATCTTGATCACAGGTGCTGCTGCTTTTGAACAGGCAGTTACATCACTGCCGCCTCGGGTCCATTTCCAACAGTTGTTTGTTCAGTGGACTGCCTCATTACCACAAACGTTTGCTTGGATTTTTTACTTTATTTATTTTCACTATTATAAAGAAAAACATTAGGAGCCCTTCAACACCTTAAAAGATCCCCCTGGGCTGGAGAATACTGGTAAAAGTCACCAATAAAAGAGGGGGGGGGGGGGGGGCTGCAACAGCTGGAGCCTTTCGTTCTGGTTAAATGACATGTTTCCTCCCCACAATACATCAGGACACATGTTCAAACTTCACTTGCAATGTTCCCCAGTTTAAAACTTTCAAGGATCCTACAGTGTGCTCGACACTACCCTGTTTTTCTGAGTATATAAATGTAAAATCAGGCACATGTGGGTTTACAAGCGAGCTCAAAGGAAAACCACCAACACACTGGCTGATTTACAGAGCCGGAAACACACAGTGCCTTTTAAAGACCACATCAGAATCAAGATAACGGCGTGGTGTTGTTGCAGGAAGTCCCGACGGAGAATACTTTTGCTGTAGTAGTTGCACATAACTGGTACGCAGGTACGCATGAGAGGCAACAATCTGAAATGCTTACCGTCACTTGTGTCACAAAGCGCATTTGGTACCGACGTACATGTGAAGCTTTTCCAGAAGGCGGTTAGATCACCCCCCCCCCCTGTGTTGATTGAAATCAACACGTAATGAAATAAGACCCCACGGTTTGATGATTGATAGGTGTGTGGGCCGACTTTCATTTTGACACACAGAAAATGTTTATAATAAACATACATAGGCTACTGTATGTTACACGGATATATCCGCCTTCTTTCATTTATCTTTCCATTCCCACAACAATATACATAAAGAAATTCAATATTTTGGACATAGTTCGAATGGTGATTAATCATGATTAATTAATGTTTAAGCTGTGATTAATCTGATTAAAAATGTTAATCGTTTGACAGCCCTAATATATATATATATATTTTATAATATATATTATGTGTAAAGAAACGGATGAAGAGAAGGGAAACACATTTAAAAAATAAAGGAAATGTTTGCAACATTTGCAAAATGTTTTTCTTTTACATAAGCGAAATAAAAATAAACATTTCAAGAAGAGAGGTAAACATTTGATGAATTATATATAAACTAATTAATACAATTAAATGCATCAATTTGTATATTTTATTTTATTTCACATACTTTTCCGGATTTTTTTTTCCTATATATAAAAATGTATTCAATGACTTATTTTTACCGAATTTGTCATTTATATTGGGGTTATCCATTCATGATATATATATATATTTTTAGATATATTTTCCCTCATTCAGGTCGGTATGATTGTCTAGTTCACAAAATGGCATACAAGATAAGATAGACTTAAATTGTTTCTCTGCATTTGACCCATCCTAGTGTTAGGAGCAGTGAGCTGCCATTTTGAACGGCTCCCGGGGAGCAGTGTGGGGAACGGTGCCTTGCTCAGAGACACCTCGGTCGGTAGCACTTGGTCTTTCCGGGACTTGAACTGGTGACCTTCCAGTTGCCAAGTCAAGTCCCTATGGACTTCACCACCACCGCCCCCAAGAAAATACAAAAACATTTGGTAACACTTTATTTTGATAGTCCATAGTTAACACTACAAGTCATCAGTTGACGTTCAACAACACTGTTTCAACAGACAAGTAGCATGCATGTCACTAACTGCCAGTAGAATATTAGCTACATCTCAAGTGTTGATCTATAGATTTTACAAAAAGTGTCTGTTGACTGTCAACATGTTTTTTGCAACAGGTTATTAACCGATATTCAACCTTACTATCTGTAGATTGTGAGTTCTTGTGAAAAACCTTTTTTTCTCAAGTGAATGCATTAGGCTTCTGTATTTATCTTATATATTAGTCAAATAAAACAGGAACAGGTGTTTCTAACTCAAACATTACATACATAATGAATGAAATAAAGTTTGTGATCAGTTGTGCAAAACATTTCACTTTATTCCCATGTCTGTTGCATATAATTAGTGCACGAATGTATGTGTTCTGTTGATAGGTTATAGACTTTCTACTGTGTTTCACTTTAATTGGATAGTCCTAACACATGCCTACAAACGCTTAGTGGAGAATGCCTACTAAAAGTATACTGATAGTCAACTCTAGATTATTTGACAATCAACAGATAGTCAACTAAACTCTAAAATTATCTGTTGATCATCAACTAATGCTTAATGTAATCTTTAGTTGACATCTTGACTCTCAACAGATTATCAACAGATAGTCAACATGACCCTGTTGACTTTCAACTGACAGATTGATTTTGAGTAGTCGATTGTCAATTTTGAAGATGTTGACCCAATACACAGATAGTAAGGTTGAATATTGGTTAATACGCTGTTGACATGCTACTAAATGTCAACTGATGACTTATAGAGTGTTAAATATGGACTATCAAAATAAAGTGTTACCAAACATTTTATAAAAGACAAAAATAAATCCTGTTAAGTAATAAAAAAAATGCAAGCCTGATATAAAAAGGGCCTACAGTATGTTGTAATGTATATTTCTCTTGTTCTTGTAATTTTGTTTATCTTTAAAATGTCTTAATCTGTAGCTGTGGATCAGGGCTGTGCCTTCAAAGATGGCAAATACATTTAAAAGACGTGTATCTAGTTTTTTCTGACTTGTTGTTCTTCATCTTCTCACTTAGTTGTAAATTACTACATATTTTAGCTAAACTGTGTGATCCCTTCATATTAAAAAAACAAACTGTTTTGATTGCTGAGGTGATGTTTCTCGGAAAAGACACACCTATGATCCGTTGTCACCTGAGTGGGCGTGGCCTTTATAGATCCTGTTTGTTTTATACCCTACCAAACACTGACAAAGACTTTAAGCCAGAACATGCTGGAAGGTTCTTTGTCCTGCTCTCATAAATACTTAGCCCTGCACAAAAACAGATGTAGGAATCCAGTTCTTCCTGTTCGTACTGTTAAGTCCATTTCACTGCTTCTTATTGTTGAAGCTGGTTTTTCCCTGTTTGGGTTCTTGCAGTTGGTTCAAGAGCAGAAACATATAACCACCAAACACAACCTTTCTAACTGTGTATGTGGTGATAATATAAAAGAAACAAAACAGCCCTGATAATAAATAAATTGAAGATGCACCTCATTGTTACATCCAGAAATGTACTGTTTTAAAGGCCTTCTAAATGACCCATGTTGAAGGGCTGTATATTCTCAGACGTTATGACCTCAGCCTTGTACACCAACCTTGAAACACACACACACACCCACACACACACACACACACACACAAATAAACCCCCACAGACAGCAGCACGCTCGGCACAACCTCAGATGGTGTTTGGTCTCCTACATTCCTTCCCTTTGTGAGCCGCACTTCGACTACCCCCCCCCCCCCCCAAAATCCCCCGCTTCTTCTGTTTGACATTCCTTCCTTTCATATGCCTTTTCTTTGTTAATTAGCCAGAATGCTTTTATTGCTGGGCTAATTAGCATAGCTTTACAGTGAAGTGACACCTGGTTCTGTTTCCCATGCTACAGTACAGTGCCACTGAGTGTATGGTGGCCCGCAGACGCCCGCTCACATGCTTTGATGGATGAGTAACTTTGCTCCATTAGTCATGCAGTGGCACTTAAAGGCACCACTCCCAGGGCTCAACAGGTCGAGACGGACAATTATCACCAGTGAAAAATGAAACCTCACTTTTTTGTAAACTTGGTTACGGACCTGTGGTAGGGCCTTGTTCTCTTGCCTTCAATTATTTACATTCGATTTTTATTGTAACTGTAATGTATTCAGATTTATTTTGTTTCTCATAATATAGCTTTTGTTTGGACGTCTGTTGTCAACTCCTTTTTGTGTTGGAAAAACATAACCTCATTAGAAATTCCCAAACAACTCCAATCCTTTGCCAACAAAGGAATATAAAAGTGGAACATGCAGGTCGAGACGGACAATTATCACCAGTGAAAAATGAAACCTCAATTACTTTTTTGTAAACTTGGTTAAGGACCTTTGGTAGGGCTTTGTTCTCTTGCCTTTTCATTTCATTTGTATTTGTTTTCCGTTCATGGTATGCACAACTTATTGTATAATAATTGTTTACAAAACATGTCTCTATTAACACACCATTGACCGAAAAGGAGCAGGGAGAAGAAAATAATCTTATATTACCTGCCCCATAATAAATGGAAATAGATGGTCTGGCCTTCATATTTTCTTATTCACATAGTATCGTAGGATAATAAGAGAAACACGAAAACTTACTACAAAAAATACTTAGTTCCCACTTGACACCGAAACATCACATGTACAAAGAAAAAGTGCAACACCCTCATCTGGGTCCTACTATTCCATTTGTATTGTAACTGTACTATATTGAGAGTTTTTTGTTTCTTATAATATTGTGTGTTGTCAACTCCTTTTAGCCCTTGTGTTGGAAACAAATGAACTCATTAGAAATTCCCAAACAATTCCAATCCTTTGCCAAAAAAGGCAAAGTGAAACATGCACTGACGTAAATGTTTCACATTCATATTCTACTAATTTGTTGAGCCAATTATTTTTGAAAGGACATGTAATTGCTGTCTGGAACATGTTCCCAGGGCCACATTTTGTCCAAGTGCAACGTTTTTGTCCTGCACCTCACGTGACTGATAAGCCTACATTTTACTCAGGGTTTTGGCCTCGGCTCAGCGCTAATCGTTTTCTCTATATCATTTTCCACTTCACATGACCCCCTTCTGTGTAGGCAGGATTCTCTGAAGATCACCATAGCAATGGCCATGTAAAACTGCCATGGCATTATCCTCCTTTTATCCACAACCAATCAGGAACATCTGCAATTCATAATGTGTACAATGTGTAGTGCATGGCATGGCGTTGCATGGCTGCCCTTTTTCACAGTCTTGAACTGCTGAATAAATGTGTTTCTATTGAAAGGCTTTTCTTTTAAATGGATTGGAGGGGTAATAATAATAATACATTGCATTTCAAAGCGCTTTTCCAGGTGCTCAAAGACGCTTTACAGTGGTGATAAAACATGATAAAATAGAATTTAAAAGTTATTAGAACAAGATAAAATAACATTTAAAAGTTATTAAAACAGCAATACAGCATAATTCACAGATTAAAAGCCAGTCTGAAGAGGTGTGTTTTGGTCAGTGCCTTGAAAGTGGGGGGGTCAGTGCAGTCTCTGATGTGTTGTAGGAGGGAGTTCCAGAGGGTGGGGGCAGCGATGGAGAAGGCTCTGTCCCCCCAGGTTCGGAGCTTGGTTTTCTTGGGGATAGAGAGGAGGTTCGCTTCTGATGAGCGAAGGCTGCGGGAAGGGGTGTAGTGGTGGATCAGGTCGGAGAGGTAGGGGGGAGCCTGGTTATTGAGAGCTTTGTGTGTTAGCAGAAGGATTTTGAAGTGTATTCGTTGACGAACAGGGAGCCAGTGCAGGTTTTGAAGGACGGGGGTGATGTGGTCTCTGGAGCGGGTGTGGGTGAGGAGGCGGGCAGCGCAGTTCTGGATGTATTGTAGTTTATTTAGGATTTTGGATGATGAACCATACAGGATGCTGTTGCAGTAGTCCAGTCTTGAAGTGACAAATGCGTGGATGAGGGTTTCAGCAGCCGGGAAGGTGAGTGAGGGACGGAGGCGGGCAATGTTTTTCAGATGGAAGAAGGCGGTCCTGGTGATGTGGTTTGTGTGTTTGTCAAATTTGAGCTGGCTGTCAAAGATTACTCCAAGGTTGCGAATGTGAGGAGAGGGGGTTAGAGTGGTGCTGTCAAGGGTGAGGTTTAAGTTCTGAGTGGTGTTGGTGCGGGATGGGGGTCCGATTATGATGATGTCAGATTTGTCGCTGTTCAGTTGAAGGTAGTTTGTTTGCATCCAGGATTTAATTTCTGAGAGACAGTTGGTGAGTGTGGAGTGAGTTGTGGCAGTGATGGTTTTTGTGGAGATGTAGAGTTGGATGTCATCAGCGTAGCAGTGATACTGGAGGATTTTTCCATCATCCGTGAGCATAAAGTTCCTAATGTCCTGGTGACAAATACCCAGAGGTGGGAGTAAGTCCTACATGTGCAAGTCATGAGCAGTGTTGTTACTGTAACGCCGTTATTTTTGGCAGTAACGAGTACTCTAACGCATTACTTTTTAAATTCAGTAACTCAGTTACCGTTACTACATGGTGCGTTACTCCGTTAGTTTTTTTATATAGTCAACAGCCAGGCGAACAGAGATGAGAGCTGTACTTAAATACAGTACTTGAGTACATGTACTTAAATACTTCGGCCCAATCCCAAACCACTCCCTCGACCCTACCCCTCCGTGATGGAGTGAACTCCGTCTGTAGCCACACTCGCAGCTCAACGAGGCTCCCTCCTGTCAGATGGAGGGAGTAAATACAGCAGCAAGCTTTGGGACGGGCTCCCCTCTCTCCGGCAGAAACAGGAAATGCCGTAACTGTATGTAACAACGGTTTCAAATCAGCATCTCTTTGACAAAAAGTTTAAATGAATAACTCAAATAAAACTCTTTCATTGTGTTTCAAAGCTCTTTTAGTTTTAAACCGTTTTGCAACGGTCTGTAAATATACACAACTTTATAACAAAATGCACACATTTACATTTTTCTAGACTAAACACAGGTTTGATCCTAAGTTAAAAAAATATGAGGTTATCAAGAGGTTGTTAACATCGCAGTTTATCAGTGGATGTTTGCTGGAACTACTTGTTAACAGCTTGTTTCCTGACGGACACACACAGCGTGACTCCGGTCAGGTAGAGACCGGTCTCAAGTCAGCACCGCTGCAGACTCGCTGTTTGAGGGCTTGATAGCCCACTCCCCCTCCACACCATGGATGTATAATAAGAACTGGATACAGCGTGGGAGGCGGGACTTCATTCATTCCTATGAGAGTTGCTCATTAGCGCATGATGATAAAATGGCCCAACTTTTGAGAGAGTGAAACCTCACAGATTACCCAGCATGCCTGAGAAGTACCCGTATGTGCGCTCATAGCGCATGAGCAACTTTAACCAAAATGCTCTTTCACATCAAGCACGTCAATTTGCGTACACATAACAGCACCGTGCGTTCATGACAGCATGGTAATGATTTGTTATTATGATGGATTTGATATTAACGAGGCGGCAGTTAGCAGCTAGCGGCTAGCTAGTAATGATGCTAATGTACACATCAATCGTTATGTACTTATATTACGCTGTAACAGGATCTAGTGATATCCAAGCAACAGAGCTTCATTTAGCATGAAAGAATGATTCCACTGTATATATATATATATATTAGGGCTGTCAAACGATTACAATTTTTAATCAGATTAATCACAGTTTAAAAATTAATTAATCATGATTAATCACCATTCGAACTATGTCCAAAATATGCCATTTATTTATATATATTGTTGTGGGAATGGAAAGATAAATGAAAGAAGGCGGATATATCCATTTAACATACAGTATCTATGTTTATTATAACATTTTTCTGCGTGTCAAAATGAAAGACAACCCACACACCTATCAATCATCAAACCGTGGGGTCTTAATTCATTACGTGTTGATTTCTATCAACGGGGGAGTACTTCAGGAAAGTCGACAGGGGGACGGGGGGGGGGGCGGCGGCTAGTGGAGTACTTCGTGACCACAAAGTGTGGACGTTGTGATCAGCTCACAATTCCGTTGTACAGACCGATGTTAACAGCAGCCCTGTCTGTGCACACGGAGACCGACTCTGTCGTCCGGTGATCTAACCGCCTTCTGGAAAAGCTTCACAAGTACGTCGGTACGCAAATGCGCTTTGTGACACAAGTGACGGTACGCATTTCAGATTACGCCATAACCTGTGTACCAGTTATGTGCACCCCTGGACTACAGCAAAGGTATTCTCCGTCGGGACTTCCTGCAACAACACCACGCCGTTATCAAAGATGTTCTATTGAGAAGACGATCACTACGTGACAAAAGTTTTCAAAACCGTGGCTACTGAAATCAGTCTTACTAACTGCTGTCTGTGCAATTTACTCCGCGCGAGTTGGCAGACTTTATTTTGCTTACTTTAACATCATTGTTCATGGTGGGGCTAAGCCATTTCTTGGTATGGGTGTAGCCTACCCCAGCCATACCCTGGCGCTGCCACTGGTGGCACGTATGGGGCGGGCCATTCTGCACATGCGTTAAATGCGTTAAATATTTTAACGCAATTAATTCAAAAAATTAATTACCGCCGTTAACGCGATAATTTTGACAGCACTAATATATATATATATATATATACTTAGGCCTATAATAATAAGTAATATTAACTATTTAATACAACATTTACGGTACAAGATTTAATCATACAGCCCATGTAGTATGATAATGAATTACAGCAAACATGTGCAATATATCCATTATTACAGCTCCGTGGGATGGCAGTAAGACGATATGGGTCCGTTCTCCATGGGTAAAGATAAACGCGACTCACATTGGTTTCTCAAACAGCATCTCTGTAAACTACGTGTATTCACTGAATTTCACTCTCTGCCTTTAACGGCTCGTTGTAGCTCCAATAGCTCCAGCCCCCACCCTCCATGTGAGCACAGTGTGCTCTGATTGGTCGGGACACGTAACATGAACGTGCCGGGCGGCGCGGCCCCGTGAGTTAGATGCGCGTTCATAATGCAGAGGGAAATAACTCTCAGAATAACGTTATTAGCACATTTTTACAACTTGAGGAACGAATGTTTTTAATCAGGGCTATACAAATGTTCATACTGGGTAGTTTATTTAGTTTAAAAAAAATTATCCAACGATTTACAGACCACTCTTTCCCCATGTAAGTCAATGGGAAAAAGTGTTTCCGGGCCTGGCAACCAAATGGAAGTGTAGTACCGCCGTTTGGCCAGCACAAATATTTTCATCTGAGTCCGGCGCACTTCCTGGGGGCTTGCTCCACACTCGTTGCTTTGGAACAGCCCTCAATATGGCGGACCCTCCGCTTGAACGTTCAAACGGAGGGGTAGGGTGTAGGGGTAGGGTGTAGGGGGCGGTTTGGGAATGGGCCTTCCTGTGTCACATGCGGAGACGGGCTGTGGGCGTGTTTGTGTTGTTTACTAACAAGACTATCATGGCAGCGGCGGAGCTCAAGTCTAGTTTCTCCACCTGGAGATAGTCTCACTATTTCACTTTTGTCGAGCACAAAGAAAAGAAAGTTTCTGTTAAATGTAAGTTGTGTCCTGGCGGGTCAAAGAGCCTATCTACTGCCCAAACCAGTAATTCAAATCTCTTAAAACATCTGCAAAAACAACATGCTGGGACGAAGCTAGTAACTAAGACCACAGAGACTCAGCCGACGCCACTCCACCTCCACCTGCACCTAAGCAACAGCGGCTGGATTTTAACCAAGGGACTGCTAGCCAGGGAAAAGTCGATAAAGCCATTGCACGGTATGTTGTAGAACACATGCAGGCTATTGCTACAGTGGAGTCACCCACTTTCACGGAGCGTCCACACTACAGCTTCAAAAAAAGCTTGGAGCTGGGCGTGTCTGTAGCTTGGGGATTTTATTCAAGCAACGCGACCAACAACCAATCACATGAATCTCCCGCCCCCGACATACAAAGCAAAAACCCCCGGGGATTTTATGGGAGCAATATATATATAAACTCCCCAAACAGGCGAAAACCTACCAGTTTCACCCACTGTCTCTGCCACCTCCCTCCATGCCTGGTTCCTCCGGTTTGTATCCCGGTAGGTGAAGAGGGTCTGGTCATACAAAACCGGGTGATTTGCTACGGCGATAGTTAGTTTCTCCTCCGACTTTTTTTGAAATATAGAAATGAACGGCGGGATATCTCTCCCAGCTTAGACGCGGTTTGATTGGCTACGGCTTGAGCTGTCAAATTTTCCGAAACGGGATTTGATTGGCTGGCGCTGGCTACTCCGGCGTCTCCGGCGTCAGAAGTTGAACAGAGACGGACCGCTATGCTACCCACAATTCAGTTCGGCGGAAAAGCGAGGCAACGTGACGTCACCCCATTCAAAGTGAATGGGCCGATTGAAGCTGTCGACGCTGTAGTGTGGACGGGCCGTCAGGGAGCTAGTTAGCATGATAGCATGTCCGGGCGGCACACGGCATATGAAATGGAACACTTTTTCCAACTACCTGGAGAAAGAATATACAAAAATTGAATGCCAGCTAATATCGACGCAATCCAGATAGCATAGAATGCATGTCAAGTTGATCAACAGATTGTATTATTCTCCAATGCAATAACAGCACTGAAATGAAGGCTTTTAGGGCATTAATGGGAGCCCTTTTTTTAAGTAACTAAAAAGTTACTTTTTACAGTAACGCATTAATTTTTGGTGTAAAATCAGTAAAGTAACTGAGTTACTTTTGAAATGAAGTAACTAGTAATGGTAACTAGTTACTGGTTTTCAGTAACTAGCACAACACTGGTCATGAGCAAGTCTCAAGTCTTGACCTACAAGTATCAAGCAAGTCCCAAGTCACTGTGGTGAGAGTCAAGCAAGTCAAGTCATTGCTCAGGTCAAGTCAAGTCATACGAAATGCTGATGAATAAGCCCAGTTTCCGCATTTAAATCAGTTAAAAGACAGTGGTTATGAAAATGGATTTAACCCACACTATGATCTTCATTACATACACGGTTAATCATTTGAAATCAAATTTAGACCCATGACAATCATATTAGATTCATATTAACAAAAAGGCAGAATTCCAGGTAAGAAAATCATATATGGCATTTGCCATTACACATATTTAATTTAAATTGCTGTTAACACTAGAACCGCCAACAGCGTCAGCACCTTCAAATCATTTAATTTGTTCCTCTTCATAATTTCCTTATAAACTAATAGGACGATTTAAAACTCACTTAATTGGGTTGATTTAGAAATTGCTTCAGTTTATCATCATAACAGATCAAAAAGTTCAGATTCATTTTACAATAAATCAAGGAATGATGCACTTCTACAAACAAAAACAACATAATTAAAACATTTCAGCAAACTACTAAAAGTAGATGAACTACATTATTCAACAGTTTACAGTAACTTCTGATAACACAGGGGAAATAAACGAGGCATCTCTCTCTCTCTCCCTCTCTCTCTCTCTCTCTCTCTCTCTCTCTCTCTCTCTCTCTCTCTCTCTCTCTCGACAGCCCGTCAGTATCATGGTTAGTCAAAATGAATCCCTTGGCGGTTCTAGTGTTAATTTACCGTTTGGTCTTCTCTTTGCTTAATTGATTTGAAACCAAGTCTAACGTAGCTTAAACTTAACGTTAGCTTTCTAGCTAACACAACACATGCACGCACCTTTCTCTGTGGGGTTTTTGTAGTGACGAATGAAGTTGGATGTTGTGGTGGTCGTGTCACTGATCTTTATGCTGCAGACCCTGCATACCGCTGTTCTCTTCTTATTACTGTCATCGACAAAATAATCCTTGAATCCAAACTTGACTATTTTTGGAGTAACGCTAGCTGCTGCCATGTTAACTGAGACTCATGCCTTCTAGTGGGTTGCCAGGTTTGCGCGCATGGCGCTATAATCACCCAATCGCAACAAAACTAAACGTAATATCTCAATACAAAAACAAATGCAAATATTTAATTTTAAAAAGTCAAGTCCTTTCAAGTCATCTGTCTCAAGCTTAAGTCAAGTCTCAAGTCATGAATACAAAGTCAACGTCAAGTCTTTTATCAATGTTAGTCAAGCAAGTCTCAAGTCCAAAAATATGCGAAAATAAGTCATGTGACTCGAGTCCCCACCTCTGCAAATACCCCAGTGGTCTGCAGTGTTCTGAAGGTCCCTATTAGACTGTTTTTCAATATATTACAGCTCTCAGATATATACAGAACATGTCTCTGAAGTGTTTGGCTCGAAACACCAAACAGATCATTGCAGCATTACCCATAATCCCCTCTGTTTCAGCCCTGTTTCCAAAGTGCTGATTCTCTGTCTGTTACTTTGGATGAAAATAAGGAGCCCCTCCCCACGCCCCTCTCATTTGGTTAAAAATAACTCAATGGTGCTCTAGGAGGAGATTCAGGTGATAAGGTGGGGGGGGGGGGGGGGCGGGGTACCTTGGTTGCTGATTGGCTAATGGTTACACAAGCCAGAAAAACGTTATGACATCATAAAGTGGCCAAAATCTGATCAGCTCATTTTCAGACAGGTTTTTATATAAATGAATCAGGACAAAAAGAGAGAGAATCTTTTTTCCTGAAACTTTCTGAATTTCTTTCCACAGAGGGGACACATGTTGATGTAGAAGAGACATGAAGAAGAGGGGACACATGTTGATGTAGAAGAGACATGAAGAAGAGGGGACACATGTTGATGTAGAAGAGACATGGAGAAGAGGGGACACATGTTGATGTAGAAGAGACATGAAGAAGAGGGGACACATGTTGATGTAGAAGAGACATGAAGAAGTGGATTTTGCATAATAGGTGACCTTTAACTCAACCTTCTAGTATCGACTCAGCTTGATTGGAAAGACCAAAGTGCTACCAAAAAAAGTACCAGGTACTTTCCACAACTAGAGCCGTGCCGTACAAATTATATAATATATGACATAGGGGACGTGTAATTTACACAGACAATACACAAAAGGGAGGTAATAGGGCTTTTGTTAGAGACTATTTCCAATGGTGGATGAAAACACATTTGGTGCATTGGGTCTAGGGTTAGGGTTGGGTATTTTAAGCAATAAGATGTGGGATTGAGTCACAATAAAGTAAAGTGTGTCCCTGGTAATGAAGGATCATGAAAACAGAGTGGAATAGTCATTGTTTTTGGACAAAGATAAAGGAATACCATAGGCTTAGGCTATATCTGACAATATTGCTAGACTATTCTTCAGGTTGGTCTATTAAAACAATTACAGTATCACCTGACTTATATTTTCATATTGAGCCCTAATTATTTGTGAAACATGTTTAAGCCCCTATGTAATAATTGTATGCACATTTTAGTTGTATCCAAAAGAGACTATAGCAGTACTAAAGCACACATTGGCACACACGCTAGCTAACTTTAGCCAACCAAGTTTAAATGAACCATAACAATTGAGTGCAGCTGTCAGTAAATGTAGAACTAAAATGTTGAAAAGCTGTCAGGAGCGATGGTTTCTGACGGTCAGATGAATTTCTGAATAAAAATGTTCTTTCTGATTTCCTTACTGTTCGTCAGTTCATCAAAATGTGAAGGAATGACATGAATGCAGCTCTGAGGTCTCCCTCTCTCATACATTTGAAGAAGGAAAACGATTTATATGAAATATCCCACGTCTCTCTCTGCCTCCCATTGATTTCATAAATCACATCCAGTAAATTGACTATTTCTCGAGAACATTCTTAAACTCAAGATAAATTCGCCTATGTCTGGTAGTCAAAAGTTAAATGATGAGGGGTGTTGGTCTCACAGATGTTTCTACGCCTTGATTCTCACAGGGCTGGAATGTTCTGGACATGTTTATAATTCATAGTTTATAGTGAAGCATGCCGTCTAAAGACACAGACACAACCATTTCTAATGAGAGTGTACTTTACGTCAAAAACAATTAAGTTTCCTTTTAGTTCCAGATGAGTCTCGGCAGTTCTCCGCAGTGGCGAAATGTTCCAGTGTGCTTTTTCCATACCGTGCTGTCAGAACTCCAGTCTCTACTCCAAACTCACACAGCAGAGTGAGAGGGAATATTTGTCTTGGCTTCTTATGTGTCAGGGAGAAAATTAGCTGTGTTAGAATAACAGCGTGTGTCAAAGTCCTGCAAGAACGTACAGGAGGAGGAAGAGACAGCTGAGGTGTGTTTGAAGGGAGGTTGGAAACACGTCATGTGCTGTCAAAACCCACTGGCAGTTAGGCGGCATGTAGCCAGAGTCAAAGGTCAACCATTTCCTCAAACCAATACTTCCCCGTGCGGAACAGAGACCCTCCCTCTAACAACCCCGGGTTAACATGGGGGAAAAGCATTAGGTACCTGAATGTAACAATTCCCAACGTACCCCTATAGTGTCAGTTTTGTACGTGTACGTGTTATTTTGATAGGTGTAAAGAAGGAAGTCAGGTATATTATAAAAACGCCACTGGCCGTGTCCCTTGTAAAACCAAATCTTAACGTTGACTTATTGTTAGTTACCTAAAGGCACATATGAGCAGTGTTGGGACTAACACCGTTATTTTTGGCAGTAACTAGTACTCTAACGCATTACTTTTTAAATTCAGTAACTCAGTTACCGTTACTACATGATGCGTTACTCCGTTACTGCGTTCGTTTTTTTATATAGTCAACAGCCAGGCGAACAGAGATGAGAACTGTACTTAAGTACAGTACTTGAGTAAATGTACTTAAATACTTCCTGTGTCACATGCGGAGACGGGCTGTGGGCGTGTTTGTGTTGTTTACTAACAAGACTATCATGGCGGCGGCGGAGCTCAAGTCTAGTTTCTCCACCTGGAGATATTCTCACTATTTCACTTTTGTCGAGCACAAAGAAAAGAACGTTTTAGTTAAATGTAAGTTGTGTCCTGGCGGGTCAAAGAGCCTATCTACTGCCTAAACCAGTCATTCAAATATCTTAAAACATCTGCAAAAACAACATGCTGGGACGAAGCTCGTAGCTAAGACCGGCACAGACCCAGACTCAGCCGACGCCACTCCACCTGCACCTAAGCAACAGCGGCTGGATTTTAACCGAGGGACTGCTAGCCAGGGAAAAGTCGATGAAGCCATTGCAGGGTATGTTGTAGAACACATGCAGGCTGTTGCTACAGTGGAGTCACCCGCTTTCAGGGAGCTAGTTAGCATGATAGCATGTCCGGGCGGCACACGGCATATGAAACGGAAAACTTTTTCCAACTGCCTGGAGAAAGAATATACAAAAATGGAAAGCCAGCTAATATCGATGCTATCCAGATTGCATATAATGCATGTCAAGTTGATCAACAGATTGTATTATTCTCCAATGCAATAACAGAACTGAAATTAAGGCTAAGGGCATTAATATAATGGGAGCCCTTTTTTTAAGTAACTAAAAAGTTACTTTTTACAGTAACGCATTACTTTTTGGTGTAAGTAATCAGTAAAGTAACTGAGTTACTTTTGAAATGAAGTAACTAGTAATGGTAACTAGTTACTGGTTTTCAGTAACTAGCACAACACTGCATATGAGTCAAACTTAAGGTACTTTCTTAGTCAACGTATAGCGTAAAATGTGAAACCCAGCTCCAACCTCAACTGTGAAATCAGCAGTTCTTATATCCTCTTATCGAAATGTTAGCTTGCGCTCCACAAATTGCTCTAGTGTCAGCTTTGTGCATGCAGGGCTGCCTCTAGTGGCAGGAAAACTAAGGTAACAAAGTACAAATATATCACTGTTCATGTTCTCTATTGAAGCCAAAACTTAACGTTGACATATTTTAAGTTAAGTATGTGTAAGTATGTGTGCAACAAACGTATGAAACTAGAGAAGGATTCCAATCCATTCCTCTAAAATGTCCACAACATTGCACACACACTCAAATGTAGCCTCTGCATTTGACCGATCCATGCATTATGAGCAGCTATACAGCGTAATGGAGGGATCTGGTGCCTTGCTCAAGGACATCTCAGCAGTGCCCAGGATGCAACCTGGCACCTCGAATAGTCAATACTCCATAGAGTCCATAGTACTGCCACTTTTTCATGTTTTATGGAAATGGAAACTTAAATTATGTAATTTACGCAAAACATCTAACATGTCTATTGAACTACCCTACATGTTAAAAGAATGCTAAAGGAGTATCAGTTGTGTTTAAAAAGTGAAACCAAGCATCTGCATGTGGCGAGTTGAGAGTTAACGCTGATCCAATTGGGTTTCGTCAGTCCAACATGTGCTGCTGTGAAGCATCGCTCTGATGCAGCTGCTACAGTTCAAATTCAGAACTCTGAAAAACACACCCAATTGAAGGTCAATGTCTCAATTGTGTATCTGTACATGTTTACATTTTATTTCCCCGATTGTCTGTATTCCCAGAGAGGAGCCACTGATCTGTGAAGCTGCTGAAAGGTGACATGTTTGAAAGATGTGATCTGTGTTGAAGGAAGCGGTGCTGACACTGACAGCAGTGATAAACACAAATCGGTGTTTTCTTAGCAATCCATCTTCTGTGAGGTTGTCAATTATTCATTCAAGGCTGTATTTTGATATGCCGTAATCAGAGTGATGTGTTGGGATTAGGGTTGTCATGTATTGTATTTTTCATTTTCAGCCCTGACCTACCAAAGCAGATGTGACCTCTCTTTTAACACCATGTTTTTTTCTCTGAATATATAGCACGTCGTTGACACATCAATACAAAATATGTTCTGCATTCACAGAGATTTCACCTGATTTGAACATTTCATTATTGTTCAATAATATGTCTCAGTAGTAGGAAGTAACATGGATTCACTGAAGTTGTTGGTTGGATATAAATGGTGATGTGTTTCTGTATCAAAAGGTTACATTTACCCACGTGTGGAAATCTGTCCATCTGTTTTACAGGAACTTATTTTCGATTATCCATCACTAACATGACAGTGGTGGAAAGTAAACTGTATATTTACTTAAAGCGGACCTATTATGCTATATTTGAAATATATATTGTAGGGCCATACCTATATAAAACATGCCTGTGAAGTTTTTTTTTCAAAATACCAAACAGATCACCCATTGTAGCCATGCCTCATACTGCTCAAACCCCTCTTTTGCAGCCCTGTTAGAGAAACTCAGATTTTGGGTCCTTAGCTTGAAAAAAAAGAAAGAAGAGGAGGCGGAGCTAATGCCTGATCAGAATTCTACCCGGAGATAAAGTTAAATTCGGTTGTGATAAAACGCCATCCTATTTAAACCACGTCAAGGATTATTTCTGAAATAGTATGGAGCTCAAATGCTTTTTCTCTTGCAGGTTTATCACAAGGTGAGTTGCTTTTTTTATGTCCTGCTTTTTAAACACATGTGCTCTCCAGTACAGGTTAGCTCTGAGTGTTAGCGAGGCTTGCTAATGTAAACAAAGATGAGATTACGTCCAAAACACGTCGTCAGGCATTGTTTCTGATAGCAACTTTCTGTGGGTCCGCTTCCGATTTGACGTCAGGTCGGATGGAATATGTGTCCGCTCGTTGTAGCCCCGTTTTTAAAAGATTTGGGTACGGAGGAAAAGAGAGAGGGTTTTGTTTTCTGACGCTGCGTGAGTTCCCTGACACACCGGGGACACATATTGATGTTTGAAAGACATCACAAAGTGCATTTTGCATGATAGGTCCCCTTTAAGTACGATTCGAAGGTACTCCTTAATTAAATCCTTTTTGCTACTTCATACTTCTCCTTTACTATAGACCATTTATTTTGGCCTTTAAGGTATGAACACAAAGTACACTAACCTAATAATAAAGTATAATTACAAACCACCCAGCAGTGGGGTAAATACATTTGCATCTCAAATGTTAGAAAATGGCCTAACGACCCATAGCTTGATTTTAAGATGTTATTAGAACGTTGGTGTAGCAGGTATGTTATAATGCTATACTCGTGTACTTTTACTAAATAATTAGTTTTAAATGTAATTATTTTACTTTACTAAGTAAAAGAGCTGAGTACTTCTTCCGATACTGCATGCTGACATGCATGTGTGTTACAATGATTAGATTAATATTATGGGGTAGGTAAGTTTCAGAAACCGGCTCGAGATACACTTTTTGTTATATTCCATGGAATGCTCTTCACATCCCGATAGCAATGAATATCTGAAGTGCTTTGACAAAAAATCCATAAAAAAATGTCATCTGTAGAAGCCGTAATACTGTAAAAAGTACAACCAATCCTACCTGCCTGTCAGCCTTCCATCGGGGCACAAACTTCTCTCGTGCCCTCATTGGTCATGTGCGCGTTCGTGTGTGTTGGGGGAGGGGCTCTATAAGGAAGTGGCAGATTTTCTCCGGTTGTGTATTTTCAAATTCTAGCGATCTTGAGCCGGTTTCTCAAACGTACCTACCCAACCTTTAATATATATATATATGTGTATATATATATATATATATATATACATCGTTCATACATTGTTATTCCTTGAGTTTCCATTATGTTCTTGATTTTACCTCGCTATGGTTATAGATCCTATCACTCATCCAGTTTTTCGCTCCGCAACAGAGCCAGCCCAAATAAACTTTGGTTAATCTCAAATGAACCAAATCTGTTAGTTGTGACAGAACCCTCTAGTGTTGGCAGTACAGCACATCCCAATGAGAACTCCTGACTAAAAAAGGTTCTGCCAATGATCCTTAATCCAGGCAGAACTATTTTTCTCCTCAAGCACAACTGCTAAAGTAAGTTGCACTTATGATTTGTAGGGGACACTTGTGGTAGTAGTTTTAAGGACTACAGGCCTCCTTTCAGGCAGATCTTTGATATTATCAGGGAGGTGGGCAGGACTCTCGGCCGCCAGCATCAGCGGCAGATTTGGTGTCAGTCTCGGGTTGCTTTTATCCTTTCACAAAGAACAGAGGCAGTGTGTATAAAGGCATGTCTCCCGGCAGTATCAAAGATGCTGCTGGCTCTTTGTCAAGACAGAGACGTAATGAGATCTTAGCCGTTATGAGTCGGCCCCTGAGAATTTCCACAACCAAACGTCTGGGGCCAGCCGCAGGTCAAGCCTCTGCTCGTGATTTATGTTCTTCTTTATCAGACACAATGAGTGTTCTCACAATTAGCTGGAGACACGCTATCAAACGGCGTCAGCTCTGCCTCCATGGACGCAGCTGTCTCGTAACGACGGCCGGGGCCAACACGGGGTTTCGGTTTTAATGGCCGGAAATCTCCGCTGCGGCCCGACTCATTACGCCGCCTCATGGGAGCAGCTCTCACCTCGTCACTGCGGAGCATCGGTGAGGCTTTTCCTGCCCGCATCCTGCTTCCACCTTTCAGGTTTTTAGTGTCCCAGTAAATCCCCTTCCTCAGAACCTGCTCAGTGATCGGAGGTGTCAATGACGGTGATTAAGGGAAAGTGTGAGACATGTTACAGACGTCTGTCTGGATTATCAAAAAGCAGCAGAAAGTGTGACGGAGGGGTCATGACCTCCAAAGGTACTGTATCTTGAATTGAATTCACTAGACTAGCTAATACACTGACGAAAGTATTTGTTTTCCATATAAAGCATTTAACAAGTACATGATACAAATGCAAAACAACGACAATAACGAATATATATTCTGTAGACCAACAATATGTTTGGGAATAATTTAACATGGGGAGTAATTAATTAATTGAATTAGAATATAATTTAATTAACAGTTTTATTAATTATTGAATTTAATATATATATATATATGATGAGTCTTAATGGGTTTTATTTATTTTTTATTTGCATTATATTTTATTTTCTATTATCAAAATCATTTTGTATGACTGTTCCTGCCGTCTTTTGACATTGTGTTGGTTCATGTGAAAAAGAAGCAAGGCATTTCAAAAGGCCTTTGATAATATAAACATTTGAAACAATACAGATCAACCGAAGGAAAACCAAAACATCTAGTTATGCGAAGTGCAAAACAGGACATGATAAAAACAATTAGGATATGTAGTGACACATCGGGTATAACTACAAGTTTGCTAACAGCTTTAATTCTATCTTTTAAGATATATATGCTGTGTCCTTACGAGGTTAAATGGATCAAGTATGGCAGCCATAAAATCTAGGGCGCTGGTAGAAAGAGAGCTAATATCCAATTTAAAACCCTGCAATTTCAAATAAAAAAACACTTTAGCAGGTCAGGCTAGGAACCCTGAGACCCAACTCAAGGGATCAGCAACGAAGAAAGAGGTTTAATACATTTTACGTCCTGTATGTAATTTTGAATCGCTGCCCTCTGGGATGTAGGGGCAATCCAAGTAATATTGGAGCAGATAGCTGATATCAATACTGATACTCGAGCCGAAGCTTCTGTGAGGCTTCAGCAGTCAGAGGAAGACAAACCAAGTTACAGTCCGTTTAACAAATTTCCTCTTCGGGTCTCCAAAGACTGTTTCCTTTCCGAGCTGCAGCTGAATGCAAGTGGACAAAAGATGAAGTAATAAACTGAAAAGACAATAACTTTGGAAGATGCCTGCCTGTCTAACTCAAACTGATGAATCCTTATATATGCAGAGGCTGAACATTGTAAGTATTTTTTATTACAAAAATTGTAATGTGGTTTTTATTTAGCAATTCCTTCCTCTGAGATAGTTTCAAGAATTGAGTTATTTTGGCAGTATGGTCAGGATTAACACATACAATGCATTTAATATATTTATGGGCATATTAGTGCTGTTTCAGACTTATATAAAATGTTATTGTATACGTGTTTAACCCTCCTGTTGTCTTCGGGTCAAATCTGACCAATGTACTACTTTAATCAATCGTAACTTTTTTGTTTTACATTCGATTGCATCAAGGCTTCATGATATCCTTCACAGTAGACATTTGAACATGTAAAATGGCTGATCACCACTTTCATTGTAACACCCATGGTTTTTCCCGGTCAAAAATCACCACCATAAAAAAAAAGGAATTAGTAACCATCCGGATCTGATAACACACACACACACACACACACACACACACACACACACACACACACACACACACACACACACACACACACACACACACACACACACACACACACACACACACACACACACACACACACACACACACACACACACTATAGATGTGTTCCCCCCCCTTATGTGCCCATCCCCCCACATGGATCAGACCTGGCCCACGCAATACATGTTCAGTGTCTATTCTTTGTATATTTACTGCAGTTTTTCTTGTATACCAGTACTCTGATACAATATGTACAGTTTGAAAGGGTGTTAAATGAAATGTGGTGATGATTAATGGTTTTTGTGTTAATGTAATAACAGCTAAAACCGGACCGGTCAAATTTGACCGCGAACACCAAAGTAAGGGCGGGTTAAATGGTTAAATGTTCTGGAAAAAAAGGATGCACAGAGAAATTTAATCAATTTTAAAACTTTATTTTTCACAAGGAAACATGTTCAAGAACAGTTTGTCTGTTTATATTTGGTGGGTTTATTTTAGGAAACAAGTGGTGCAGTTCGGACAGGTGACATATAGAAAAATAGAAAAAGTAAACATTGCCCATTTTTTAACGGTTTCTTTTGCACTCATTATGTTAATGTGTTTTTGTATCAAGTACTTTAAATTGGCTTATTGTTGTAATGTGAAACATAAATAAACTTGCCTTGCCTTTCCTCGCACTTAAAAAAAGGTGTTTTCAATTTAAATTATAATATAATTGTAATTATCTTGGCGGTGTGTAGATAGAGACAAAATTCTACTTCGTGTAAGCAATCAAGTTCTATTGTATGTATTGTATGGAGGATAACAAAGAAAATGAAACTGACAATGAATTAAACCATTTAGATTGGATTGGACACCTTAATTACATTGAAAACTAGATGTATGCAGTCAATTTGGTTTCACAGCATCATTTTATGTAATGGTTCAAAAGTTACATTTATTCCTTAACTGGTGGAAAACACGAGTATTCTGTAAACGTCAGATCAACTACAAAATGTCATATTTCATTGTGACTTTCATAAATATAAACTATTACCATGTTTATAATGGTCACAATGAATTGAGTGCATTTGTTTCAATCTCACTTGTTTCTTTTCTCTTTTATTACAAATGCATTAAAAGTCAATCCCATTCAGTAATTATTGAGTATAACAATGTCCCCGTTTCAAATCCCTGACAGCGGAAATGAAATATTAATGTTACAAAATAATGATCAATTTAAATACCACAGCAGATGAAAACACGCTGTTTGATTCACTGCTCAGAACATTTTAATGAATGTGTACTGCCTGATGGGAAACCTGATGTTAAACGGCCCCCCCCCCAAATCCTCTGGAAAACAATTTATAAACATCTTTGTCGTGCTGCCTTTTTAATGCTTTGCAAACAACATTATTTGTTCAGGGCTATCTTCACAGAGCGGCATTCCCTGCTTCATCTTCCATTGTAAATGTAATATGGGCTTTTTGTACCACCAAATATCTGACGGGTTGTTTAATCTGTTTCTACGGTGGCCGACACATACTGTATGAACGCGCTACAATGGCCCAAAAACACTTCCATTGGGGAAACGTGATGCACTTTCAAAAACGCTGCAAATAGAACCACAAGTGTGCCAACACATGCAAATGAATTTTAATTGTGTTTACTTTTGTATCTGTTTTATTGTGTTGCACTCTTGGAGGAGCCTGGGACCTAAGATTTTCATCGACATAACTACACTGTAGCTATGTACGAATGACAATACAAGCCTTGAATCTTAAAAAAACTAAAAAAGGCATCTTCACCAACTTGACAACACATGCGAAATATTTTTGAAAACACTCACCATCTTGACGAAACAAGCGCAGGGTTTACTTTAGGGCACTGCATAAACAAAATTCTGCAAGTACAAAATGTTGCAAACAAAAAACATGCTGGAAGAAGGTCGAAACACTGAACTGAAACGGAGACAATAAAAAGTGACGCACACAGCAGGGAAAACAGAGGCTTGTTGACGTTAAGGGATTATAAGGTTGGCCATCTGTCACTGGAAACTAACCTAAAATGTTTTATTGGCTTATTTTAACAATGTAACCTCAGAATCCTTCCCATATTGTTGCAGCTCTGCTGTAAACTAGCTAGTTAACGTAGCTAACCTTGTCATTTAAAATCAACTGACAAAACACTTACAATCATGAAACAGACTATGTAAATAACCCAATTTGTGTTCTTTGAAATTGAAAAGGATATTGCATTGTGTTTGTTACTTTCGTTGCAGTTGTCTATTTGACATTACATTTTTACATTAATTTACATTTTTTATTATTATTATACATTTTATTATATTATTTATGATATATGTCTTTAGTGTAATTTGGCTTGGCTTCATGGACATGCTTTTATTTTGAAGGAGAGTTAGCGCTGTTTGCAGGAAGTTGTTGTTGCTATGGAAACAACGTGACGGAGAAAAGAAGCGGAGATTAACGGAGAAAAGTAATATCTACATATAAAGACGGAGAAAGTAAAGGATAAAGTTTATGTTTAAGCGTTAGCACGCCCCGAAGAGGCACAAGCTCTTACGTTGATATTGGAGATTTGAATACATTAATATCATCAGTCAAGTCTTCCACCATTATTCGGAGGGAAATACTACAGACTAACTCTGCGAGAGCGACAGTTGGCCAACTTTTAATTCCCCAATTGCAACAAGCGCTTCGGTCCCAGCTGTGTGCGTCACTTTTTAATGTCTCGGTTTCCGTTGTGTTTTGAGCTATTTGTATTTGCACTGTTTTGTGAAGGTCGCGTTGCAGCGTGTTTCTCCTAATGAAAGTGCTTTTGGCAGATGGAGTGCGTTCACGAGTCGGCCACCGTATTCCCAGAGCGGCATTTCCTGCTTCATCGACCAAATGTAACATTTGCTTTTCTTACTGAACCACCATAAATCTGACAGGTGGTGGAGTCTGTTTTCCATTACAGTAGATACAAGAAAGAAGTCTGCTTAAGAGGACTCTATGTATATATTTCATTTAGGTCAAATAGAAATGACCCGGTTTAAAAGTCTCCGTCTTCTCTGCTCTCTGTTAACCAGCCATCTTTTGTTTCCTCTTGAGATAATTCATATCTCCATGCCTTAGGCTCCCAGCATGCATCACTGCATGTTGCCCACAGAGCCAGACGTCCTGGCAAATTGGGAAAAACACAGGGACACTCATGCTCACAAACAAAAGCACTCACGCACACACAAACACAGACATTTCCACGTGAGTTCTCAGCAGGTCTGCTAAGAAGCCGTGGATGTCAAACAGTGAGAGGAAGTATTAATATTTCACATTTATGTCAAAAGGTTGTCATGACTCACAGCTGTTCTCTTGACAACACCAGTCCCTCTTAAAGAAATCAGTTTAAACTTTTTAATAGTGACTCAATTACATGCACCAAACATGTGTCCGTGCCCTTATCCGTAATACAATATTCATGCAAAACTGTTTTAATGTCTAATAAAAACGATCCCATTAATATGCCCATCCACACGCAGCTGTCTAAATGGGATTTTTTTTGTTTATTATCCACCAACGGCGAACACGTTTAACCCTACCCCTACCCCTATGGTTTCTGTATAATAAACTAAGCTGAATGTAAAAAGGTTTTCACTGGGGTTAGGGATTGATTGTTAATCGGCTAAGGGTTAGGGTTTGTCACATGGAGGCTCAATCAAATATACCAACCATCTGAGTACCTCCACTAATGCATTCAAAACTAACTTAGATGCACCATATTTTTCTTAGAGAGACAGGCCCTAAAATGGAGCATTTTAGTTCTAACTAATTACCGGTAAAGTATATTCAGACAGACACTTCATTATTGGGATGTTGACATTATTCAAAAAGGCAATACTCCTTAGCTTTTCACATGGCTAATAACAATTCCAATATTCTCTTAATATTCATAAACAAAGCTAATTGTGAAAAGGGTTAGGGTGAGGGTTTGTCAAATGCAAGCTCAATTAAATATATAACCCCCCACGCCCCCTCTAAGTTTCTCACTCACAGCTTGAGAACTACCTAAGGTCTCACAAGCCATTGAAAGCAGACTAAGCCTTTTTGAGAAAGTGGCCTTAAAGAGACAGGCGCAAAAACTGAGTGTTTTAGTCCGAGGCTAAATGCACGTATATCCAGACAGAAAGTATAAGAAGAATAAAGTTATTTCTGAACATTAAAGCATGTAAACATGTTCACACAGACACCCCAAACCCAATTGTAACTGAAAGATTGTGTATAACATGTTGCCTTTAATCTGAAAATCCAGATAAAATAGTTGGAGCTTGTAAAAGGGGGTTCAAAGGGTTAATATTTTTTTAATAAATGTTGAGTGCTTCACCACAATAAAAATGCAGCCATAAAAAGGGTCTTGGGAGAACTGCTTCTAGTTGTTCTCTTATTAATCTTCTGAAAAGTAATACCCGGTGTTCAGGGTGGACATTACATTACATGGATCGATGTAATGTCTGTTCTGGCTTTCATGTGGGGACTTTTCTGTGTCCTTCTGTGACTCACTGCCTCCTCTATCTCATATGTCTTCCTGTTTCCAGGCCTGCCTTAACCACGGTGCACAAACTGCTCTTTTATGGATCGCCCCGAGTTTAACCAGAGCCATCAATTTAGTCAGACACCGCCGATATTTGGCCGTAACTCAGTTGCCACGCAGGAAGCAAACTCCTCCTGCAGCATTTAGCCAGCTAATAATGATTTAATGGACGGACTTAGACAAAGATAACCGGTAACCTCTTTCTTGACAGGGGAAGCTACTAATGACATCATAGAGTACAGGCTGAGAGGCAAGCCTGTCTCTACGTGAGCAGATAAGCGGCTGCATGTGTCGTCCATATGGAGGGCTGCAGCTTCGCCTCTGGAAACACCAAGAAGGCAACATGGAGAAGTTCCCAGGCAGACGTGTTTCGGACGACTTTGATCATAACGAGGGAAGAAAAAAGAGCCTGCTGATGATCAACAAACTCGCTCTGATTTTATTTATGATCATCAAAGGCAGCTCATCACAGCACGCCGATTGTGCACTTGACAATAAAGTGAACGTCGCTCCGAAGAGGCATCAAGGCGAAACATGCCATTATTGGAACTCGCTTTTCCTGTAATGAAGCATTTCAGATTCATAAGCAGGGGCAAATGCTTTGGTGTACATATTTGCATTATGAAGTGTAATGATTATACTTCTGCAGTGATGACAGTATTATGCAGTCGACATGTCTTTATGCCCGGCGAGAAATCATTTCGATTCGCACAAATGATGATGATGCAGTTAGCAGTCATACATTCTCCGTGTTTTTCCTTTTATTGGTTTAATATAAGGGGTTCCCAACCTAAGGACAGTGGCCCCACAATGGAGCTCTTTATTACTTTCTCCTCCCACACAAAATAAATTGCTGGAATGTACCTTCTGGCACCTTTATGGCGGTAAAGAAAAACTGTTATTAATGAATCTCTTGTTGTGCCTAATGATGCTGGATTACTATTTACAACACTTCCGATATGAACTTAGAGATCAAACTTGTTTATGGATGTCAGAAGAAAGGCCATGACCAATGCTAATCTTTTGTTTATGCTAACTCTATGTATTCTTCCCTAATGAGACTCCAGAGAGTTTTTAAATGTTACATACTCCCACTTCTTGTCTCTCGGCCCAAGTGTTCCTGATAGCTTTAATCAGCCGTATATAAGGAAGGCTGGACGAGCAGGATCTGTTTTGCTGTCCTCTGTGCAAGATGTTTGGCTATTTGTTTTTTCTTTTTGTTTCTTTTGAGTATGGAGGAACTGGTAGTCCAGTTTTTGCAGCTTTGTTTCTTAGTTTAGTATATTGGACTTCTTTGTTTACTTTAGTAACATAATGACTTCACTTTATAACTCTCGCTTGTATTGGCTTGCACTCCAACACATTGTATGCGACCTTTCTAAGCGGTTGTCCAATCACAACAGAGCCGGCCAGCTAACCAATCAGAGCAGACTAGGCTCTGGTTTCAGACAGAAGGTGAAAAAAGGGTGACAAGAGTACAACCAGTACTGTATGAGCACTGAAAATGAGCACAATGTGTCCTTTTTGATTATATTCTTGTTTCACCTCAAGAATATGTTGCGGCTCAGAAAATGAGCCACAGAGATTTTGTTTTTCTTGAGGCATTATCAAAATGAAATAATCTGAGAGAAGATCTCTCTTTGTATGAACTGCTCACGGATAAACTGGGGCTACCTTCACGAGGTCAGGGGGATGGATGTTTCGTGGCAAACAAAAGATTTCTGCACCAGTTCTTTAAGAGGGAATCTAATAGAAAACTGATGCATCGCTGAAGTTATCTTGAACTAAAACCATAGTGTTATTGCAGGTAAATCAATTGAGAAATGTTCTCGAACAACATGGAATCTATAATATTGTAAAAATAAAACTGTACAAATGTTACAAAGTGTTCCCTTTCATTTAATTTCTCTGGTCAGAGGTCAGTGAAGCCCGGGGTGAAGACCTGAACCTCAGCGCTGCGGTTTGAGCTCCAGTTGGTCATTTTATCCTCTTATTTGACTGGTGTGTAATGTTTCTGACATTCATACCACCCATACTGACGTGTTTTTCGGAGCAAAAAACCTACTGTAGCATTGGATTTTGTGGTCGTGGCCTTGACTTTGTAAACATGTAATTTAACACGATTCGCAGTTTCGTGACTCATTTTAAATATGTTTTTGTTTTGTATGGAGTCCAACTGGTGCTCAAGCAAGTTTCACTTTAATTCAATCTAATGTTTTGTTTAATACCCTGACATTACAACATTGTTACATCTGCCCTTTGAGCTTTGTTTGATTATTGTTTTTTTCTATTTTTGGTTAATGTGTTTTTCTTTACTTTTTGAAAATAATTCTCTTTTTTAACATATTATTTGAATAATCTTTTTTTCTTTTATGTTCTTGTGGGTTTTTCTGAGAGCTGTTTTTTTTTTTCTTTTTTCCGCCGCTCTTTCAAAGTAGTTTTCGAATATGGTTGATCTTTTTTGGCACCTTTATGATTTAAAGTAATGAAACTTAACTCAACTTACCTTAAAAGCACAGAGTCAGTGGCACACAACCTTTCCAAACAGCCCCTCAAAGACTCCTTCATAACGAGTGACGTACGTATTCGTCGGTCAGCAAACTGATTGGCCTTAGTCATAATTACGAGACAAAATACTGAGCTCGCTGCTGAGCCTTCACTCACATTCCTGGTTAATCCCGTCATGTTGCAGTGTTTTTCTAACTAACATGATTTACCCGTGTGCGCTCACTCGGCCCTGCAGGAGCCTGAGTGGCATATTAAGTTATAAACAGACCAACACATGGAATTTGCCATTTTCCATTTGTTTTGCCTTTGTAGTTCCCTGGAAGTCGTCCCAGACAGTTATGTCTTTCAAAAGGATTAAAGAAACGTGAGGAGGCCTATGCACGAGAATCAGACCGGCTCTATGAGACAAAGATATGTATTAAAGCGTTAAGCAGTGGGAAAAAGAAGAGACGGGGATGTAGGGGATAACACTTTTTGAAATATTACTCTAAGTGGAATTAATTCCTGCCTGCTGAGCGCCTGGACATCCCAGGTGTTACTGTGAAAATACCATCTGGCTCATTAATTGGAAGTTATTCCAGACGATTACTGATACCCCGGGGGCCGCAGTCCACTCTCTCCGCACGCATATTGAATTGCATAAATAAGACACCACCACACCTCGCCCCGGGGAGCAGCTCAACCGGGTTTTATGGGTGAACATTGATTATCAACAGTTCAAGGTAGTTTATGCACATTGAGCAGAATTCACAGGTGGAGGAGAAAAATGAAACGTCTGAGAGAAAATATGAAAGAAACAAATTGAAGCTTTTGAAAATCCAGACTGAGTAAAACTATTTTTGTAATTAAGTTACAATTCACAACCAAGGTTTCTCTGCCATCTCTGGAGATGTTATTTTTAGAACATTACATTATTGTTCAAATGAATAAACAATTGAATATTTGAAGACCACTTGGGGCCTGCTTTACAGTTGATTAAGTCAAGATAATCGTTTATTTTGTATATAAAGCCCAAAATCACACATTTGTGTTATCAATACATATACCATTTTTTTTTAAAGGAATGTACAAACTGCATAACGGGTTGGATATCCTATTGTGTTTTTGTAAAACTGTATAGTTATAGTTTGCAGTTTTATTGCAGGTCTCCCTTGAAAAAGAGATCTATGATCTCAATGGGACCAATCTGGTTAAATAAAGGTTTGAAATGAAATGAAATGAAATAGTTTACTTACTTGTGCTTATTTCAACATAGCATAAGACAACATATTTGGATTAAAACTGACAACAAATTTGACTGATCTGAAAAGTATGTTGTACAATGGTTAATACAGACTATTCATTTTGAAACGAAAACAAATGAAAACAGCATCAGTTAATGTTTACCTTGATGAGACAAGTCAAATATCTATTTTCTTTTAGCTCTGTTTTGGTCTCCACCATCTCCTGATGGAAATATCGGCGTCTTTGGCTCCCTAAACTAGTCCTTAACTTTGTCTGCGATTTGCTGCTTCAGGAAATGATGATAATGAGAGCGCGAGCAAATTATTAAAAACAATATATCAAAAAGTTGTGGGTCGTAAGGTTGAAGAAATTGTCTGAAAGAGGTACAACTTTCAGTAACACGTAAAGAGATGTCAGGTGATAATCCTGACTTTGTTGGTACGATGGATTTTTTTTTTATTGTTCATGGAGAAATCCCAATTCAAAAAAGTAGATTTTGACAAAGAATAAACATTGATTAAAACCTTCGTGAGCACACATGTGATGTATCTTATCAGCACAATCCCCATTTTTCCACTCGTGTTTTCTTTATTAAATAATGTGCAAAGTTGTGCATAATAACCAGATTTCAATGCGATCAGTCGTCTTTGAGCAACGGGAGCGTGCCGAATCAGAGCAGCTGATTAATTTGCAAACACAAACACTTGAAAACCATGAAATTAACTCCACATGAAGAATTGTGCGGGATCATTAGTGTCAGTTTGATCCTCATCGCAGTGGATCTAATGTGTCTGTGCTCGACACACTCATCCTGAAGGCTGGTGCCCATTGATTAGAGAGAGCCGTGGCCCTCGGCCCCTGACATCAGTTCTCTGCACCTCTCACCCCCCCCACTTAACTGTGACCCCCAGAAACAGACCCCCACAGTTGTGTTTACGCTTAGTTCACAAAATGGATCCATGTTTTTCTCTTCTGGCGTACCGAGATGCTGGGAAAATGTCTTGGTTTCCCTCTCACTATCTTCCACAATGATAGGTTCACTGTGTCCCATTGAGTTGTCAATGTGGAAGCCAACTTACATTTCTTAAACTGATGGATTACAGATACAGAATAGCAGACTTTCTTTTATTTTCCACTTGATTTCAGAGTGATTAAAATTCACAGGACACCATTTTGAAATGATTTTTTGTTTGGCATCAGAGCAGTAAGAAATGTGACCGATGTAAATAACAGCTATTTAAGAATTATTAAGAATTCAAATGTGCATGTAAAAACAGAATGGAAGGGTAGCCACACGCCAACAGTGCATAATAAATCAATAAAGTCGTAGTTTTTGAAAGGCTATAAGTACAGTATACATCTTTTTTTATATCTTACAGTAAAGGAAAATCAGGCATAAACAACATAATGCATGGTGGTTATAAGTACTGTGTTAAAACGATCTGCTCCCACCAGAGAAAAAATTAAGATTAAGCCCACAAAACTACTTGGTTGGGTCGATGAAAGAAAATATGATTTTGGGGACATTTAGCCCCGATGTCCTATATATTTTCTCCTACCAGCATTGCTATGTATCCATCTAGATTGTTTAGGTGTGAGCTGCTGAGTGTAACATGTTGGTTGTAGATGCTATATCTGCTTTTTCTCCAATATGAAGGAACTAAATGGAGCACTGCTTGTCGTGCTCAAACCACCACCGAAATAATTTTCTAAAAACTCAACAGCGATGTCTCTTTCCGGAAATCATGACCCAATTACTCAAAATAATCCACTGAGCTTGTTGTGGCCGTTTTAAGTAGGAACTATTTTTCTTTTCACTATATCACTGCACAGAAAAGAAAAAAAGAATCCCCTTTTGGATAATAAAGAAGGCGACACTTGTCCTGTTTCCACAGCTAATGGAATAGTATAATACACCTATGGTTCCACTCTCTGATTTAAAATTAAAGTTTCCCTTCCTCACACCTCACCTTTGTGTGCTCTGTTGTACAGGATTGGGATGTTCTCTATTACCTGGTACAAACCACACATGTTCTCCAACCTTTATGCAGCAGCCCTATACAACCAGTAGAATTTGCCATTGCAGCATCAAGAAATAACATGATTCCTCAATGGCTTCCCTTCCGCCAGGGACGGACTCGGACTGGAGTACAGCCCTGGACTCTGACCCAGACCAATACAAATGTAACGGAGCATAAATATGACGGGTGCATACGTGTCACAGCTGTGGTTCAAATGTTATTTAACCACTGTCAATTTACTTTTTTCAGACAAAATTGGCATAACAGGAGAGTCAGGAAACCAGTTTTCGCTGATCTATGACTGAATGTTAAAGTCAGCTTTATTGTCAAAATTACTACATATGTTATACATCCAGAAATCTTGAGATACCGTTTCCCGCAGTCCCACAGTGTGACATATAGGCTACATAAAACAAAACAAAACAAAAAGGGCCTAGATAAACGGGGTATACAATGTGGGTATTTATTTCAGGATCTGCTGCCCCACCTCTCCTATAGTATATAAACAAACTCATTTATTTCATGAAATCCCTGCAGCATGTGAAGGCAGAAAGAACGATAAACCTGCGACCTGTGAGATGTGCAGTGCCATAACTACGGTGGCTGGCAGGTGCAAACGCGGAACAACGGCCCAAAACCTCGCATTATTAGCAGGAAACACCTGCAAATAATGAAATGAAAAACAAGCAAACCCTGAAAAGAAATACAACAGAAAAACGCACAAACCCCGAAAACAAACGCAACAAAAAACCGCTGCACGATATGCAAAGTCCAAAGCACGTACAAATCCCAAAACACATTAAAAAAAAAAACATTCCGGTAGTGCTCCAGGCCTCTAGGGGGCGCGCTACGTGGAACAGATTGATGTATGACCAGACATAGAGGGAACAAACAAGAGTGATGGAAATCGGGAGGAAATAAAGTAAGTTTTGTTTTGTTTTTATACATAGAGCGTCATATTTATATAGCTAGCGTTAGCGTGCCTAACTACTACACCAGCTGAGGAGAGCTTCACGTGAAGAGAAGATACAGTGAGGGAAGAACATTGTTAAAAGAGATGACAAATCAAGTGCAGGCAAATAATACGGGCCATAGTGAGTACCGCGGAAAAAAGACATTTGAATTCTTAGCAGTTTGTTTATATGTATGTATTTGTGTAGATGTTGCAACTATACAGAGCTTTATCTATTGCCTGTAACTATGGTCATGCTAATAAAGCTATTGAATTGAATTGAGAGAGAAAGAGAAGTGACAACATGTGAAGAGGGACAAAGTATTGACAGGAGAGTAGTGTGCATTAGAGAACAAATATAGAAGACATTCAAGGAGAGAGAGAGAGAAAACACAGATTCAACGGTAAACATGATGTATCTTTCTATTTATTTAGCTAACCACTATTCAGACTGTGTGTTTTTGATTGACTTGATTAAATGGATTTACTACATCAATGTATGTCTTTTCAGGCTGCCATGTTGTGTCCTTTCTGTGGCCAACATCTGGGGACAGTTCAAGTGTTCTGTGGCTCCTCCTGAGGAAAACATGTACAGTTTTTGGCAGAAGTTGAACACAACAGTAAGTTCACTTTTTTTTTTTATCTGTTTCAAATGCAAGAAATAAGGATTCAACACACTACTCTGTTTAGAATACTAATTGGCAGATGCATACACTGTTATCAGCATGAAGGACACGTTTTTTCATTGTCTGTTTATGTGAAATATGTAGAAGCCATCATTAAATTGTAGACCAATGCATGATTAAATACACACAACACGTGTATTATATTATACATGTCCACTCCATCCTCAGTGTGTCCCTCATCATCAGTGAATTCACTGACATCTCATGAGAGGGATCGAATGAGGCATCTTTGAAGCCACGGATTGCTCCATCCCACACATTGGCTCTATTAATATTGAACCTGGTGCAAGATGTATTTGTTATATTTGCAGAGAGTTCTGCAACAATGTGTGCCGCAGTCAGGTATTCTGTGCTGGGAAAGACAAAGTGATGTATTGTAATATTAAATGATGAAGCTAGTAATAAGATAATACGATTTACAGTATAGATAGAACAATTAAGTGGTAATAGTAACAATTAATACCGTTGCTCCATTTTGTCTTCTGGCTCAGACCGGCTATCAATAATGATAAGTGCACACACAGTTGTGTAGTTGCTGCAGTGAGAAGACAGTTGAATAATTATTTTCAAATACATAATATATGCATGACAGTCATATTTACAAAAGGATGTCGATCCTCTTCCTGTTTTGTTTCCAATACATTGGGTTCTAAACAGACAACAGCACTTTTGGCATACTCCTGCACAATCCTTGTATACATTTTTAAATGGATGCAACAAACAATATCTAAATATTTGAGGGTGTTTTTTGTATCGTCTTCACTAAGATGTCAGATGTTGTGGGTGTCACTTGGAAATGTATGAAAGTATAATTGTTCTGCTTCCTGGCAAAGTTACCCACTGTGATTGGAGGCTATACAAACAAACAAACAAATGTAAAATAAAGATACACAGCAAACAACTGTGTCACGATGCAACTGTCAACCTCGTTTACCTATAGAAGATGTTCTGACCCGGGGCAGACTGGACCTCTTCCTGGAATGGGGTCGGTGCTCCGTCCTATTTTTACCCAGGAAACAAGTGCACACAAAGGGATTTATTGATTTCATGTTCACAAATTCAAACCTACATGGTCTAATTACATTTTTTAATTAGTCTTACCCGATCAGACGCTGGTTGTTGGTGCCTGAGAGGTCCGATAAAGGTAAACAACAAATATATTCAAACTACTGTACTGTTAAAACATTCTGCTTCTTGTGGCACAAAATAATATGTTGACAATGTTTTATTTTACCCTGCAAACTGTTGTCCATTCGTGGAGTGCTCACTTTTGGAACGTGGAATGTCCCACACCTGCATTCACACAAATGACTGACTGAAATAAAATAAATTCACTTTAATTAAGAATAAATCCCACGATAAATCCAAACTGACCAAGGTACATTATATTGTTGACCGTCCTTTAACTCTCACATTAGGATTTACATTGGGGCACAATAAACCAACTCCTCTCTGCACCTATAATATATCTATAATGTCAAGAGGTACATTTAGGTGCACAATGCTGTCTCTTGACGTGCACGCATCAAAACAAAACTAACCTTCTTATATATCGACTTTTTCCACATCGATCAACTTTGTTTCCTCCGGCTTCAATTCGCAGCACTCTTGTTCGTTCTCTCGAGGGCTGAAGTCGAGTAGTCCATTTAGTTTAGGAACCTTCCTAACGGAGTGAAATGACCCGGAAGTCCCTCAGTGGCAGCCATGATAGGTGCCGTTCCAATTCTCTATAATGATGAGAATGATAGGAAAGGAGGTTTCAAACTTCCTTTATAACCTCCTTTAGCTTAGGAACCACTGGACCTCCCTTGACGAAAGGAGAGGAGAAAATGCTGCCCCACAATGCATTGCAGCCGCAGCATTTGCCGTCACTCAACAGTCGGCCGTTCACGGAAACAACCGATTATGATGGAGAAATGATATCATGAAAGTTACGGTGCTTATTAAGCATTTTAAAACATAGGTGGTAAGTTGCCAAAGTGCTTTGTTTTGAACGTTCATCAGTATTATAATCAAAAAGAGAAATATGAACATTAGTTTTCACTGAAATGATCAAATAAAGTCAACATTTCACAGTCTTTACTGAGCTGTGTGGGGTTTGTTCAGCTTCTAAAAGATGTTTGAATGGTGATAGATGTTAAGGACTAACGTTTATAATAAATACATTTGTATTGATTTTAAGATATTTTCATACAATCATACGTATTGGGATCATTGGTATTAATGTGGACCGGAGGGAGAGGGTGACGAGCATAAGTTTCACTTTCCGTTTTTATTTCAATTCAAACTTTGGTCCTGAAGAATATGTTTCTCTGTTGTCCACGTTCATAAAGCAAAGCAGCAGCATCAGAGCACGGTGCAGAGTCTCCAGATGAGTTCACAGTAGTCCCTCGTTCTTATTAAACATCCATGTTGTAGTTCGCTGTATAGAAAACTGTGGTTTCCATAGTTACCCTACAGCAGCAGACGCACATTCATGACGTCCGCTGGCGCATCATAAACACGTCGGATAGTGAAAGTGCATTCGGATTCTCTAAAGTACCGCAGTCTCTTCTCCTAAGTCCTTTTGAATTCTCCTATCCACTATCCCTTAACCCCGTGACGTTTCACTCAGAGCTCAAGGAATAGGAGATAGGGTTAGAACTTAGGAGCTGATTTTTAAACTATCCGACCGCAGCCTATGTCTGGTCATACATCAATCTGTTCCACGTAGCGCGCCCCCTAGAGGCCTGGAGCACTTCCGGAATGTTTGTTTTTTGTATGTGCTTTGGACTTTGCATATCGTGCAGCGTTTTTCTGTTGTATTTGTTTTCAGGATTTGTTTGTTTTTCAGTTCAGGATTTGCAGCTGTTTGGGTTTTTGGCCGTTGTTCCGCGTTTGCACCTGCCGGCCACCGTACGTAACATCAGTAAAAGCGACAGCTCCTGTTGCAGTATGACCATACCAAACTCTACACACATCAGATGCTCTATGTTATTATCTGCTTTTCTGTGAAGGAGATTCTTTTTTTGACTTGAATAAGTAACTTGTTACTCTGGGCACAGCCGTAGTGCCAGTATGTGCATGTAAATTAACAACATGGGCGCGTAAATCATGTGTCTACAACCGCTTATTCGAACTATAAATATTGTTTCGTTCCAGTCAGCTGCCCTGACAGTTATAGGGCAGCTGACTGCCACTATACTGACAGTTTTGTGATTCTCCAAGAAGACTCATTTGGTCATTGCGCAAACACACAATTGTGTTTGTTGGTACACGGGACAAAATGGAATAGCTCTACCCAAATATGTTTATTTGATGGGGCTCGTCGATCCTTTTCTTACAATATCTAAAATTGCTTGCATAAACTGATGTGCGTGACATGGCACATTTGGATATCTTTGCGCTAATATCCTCTCCAGTATTGTGTCAAAAAGCTAAGATATGGCCTACTTTAAAATAATTGAAGGAACCCACTAAATTTGCATCTGGGAAAATCACAGCATCTGTTTTCGCACTGGTTGATGGATGTGGTTTCCATAAATATATTGTTTTTCAACCCCCACAAGGAACCGGAAGACAAATAAATGGGGTCTACTTTTAGCAACGTAGATAACGTCTCACTTCCCCTCTGGGTTCAAGTTTAGCTCTCGGAGCCTCATTTGAGGGTGATTGATAGAAACTGTCGGTTTTCACGGATAATCGAAGCGATCGCCCCGCAAACCACCAATCAACTATCCCGATCCCTGCATCATCCGCTCCATCCACCACCGTGAGTGATGGTGACACCTCTAATTGGATTCACTCTGTGAAAACAACGCAACGGAGGAACGTCTTGGGGAAAGAAATGAGACAATTATGCACAACGGTAATGCGCTACGGTAATTTAGAGAAACTCATATTTATTCCGAGAGGCAAAGTGAAGCAGAAGGCGGCGGCGGGCGCTCTTCAGAGGTGTTTTATTGAATTTGTCAGGTTGTTTCCTTTTCCATGGCCCAATCCCTTCCTCTATCTGTTCTATCCATCACACACACACACAAACAAACTCAAAATGATGGGTTTCTCTCCACACCCCGGGGCTCGCTCGACCCCTGCACCAGATTAAATCTGACACTCATGACCAGCCCTGACAGGGGGAGAGAATACTGCCTGGTGAGGAGGGGGAAGATGGGATGCAATGGGGAGTTGGACGAGGGGAGATGAGGTGGTCGGGGGGTTGAACGGTACGTTTAGAGTGACAGGCTAATTAGGGCTTTCCGGCGTGAAGCTTTATTTTCATATTTACTCCAGAGTATCAGAAGGCCAAACAACTCTCTGACCAGCCAGCTTGGATTACATAGTGCATGCACACACACACACACACACACACACACACACACACACACACACACACACACACACACACACACACACACACACACACACACACACACACACACACACACACACACACACACACACACACACACACACACACACACACACCAACAGAGTGAAACATTTACCATAGCTGTGAGGCAGAGCTGACACAAGCTGGCAGAGATAAGGTTGTCAGGAACTTGAGATCAAACTGAGGAACAGCTCCCTCTGCTGGCTCAGATAGGCGTTTTTCTAAATTCAGAAGTTTATCTTGATGAAGTCTATCTCGGAGTAAAATCCAGGTGGCTATCTATCTGTGTAACACTTGAGAGAACAGCTGAGTGGCCTGACTTTGCAGGTGTATTATGGCAATGCAAACATTTGGTTGAACGTATGTTTAAAATAGTATTAACACAAATAGAATTGTAATGTATTTTTTTCTTGAGGCTCCAGTTTTCCAATATTTGGATGAATATCCATTTAAAAAATAACAGCATAATAGTTGTCACATCTCATTAAAGTCCCAACACCACACTCTATAACAATATAGTACAACTACATTGCCAAAACTAAAAACATTTGAAAGGATAAATAAAATATATAAAGTCATAATTTCACAACTTTTAAAAATATCTGACAAAGATTTCAGTCATGTATTTTCTATATTACTACATTGTGTCCTCAATTTGGTGGTTTTGAGTTGATTTATTATACCTTAGAATTCCTGAATGTATTCTCTTAAAATCCTCTTTTTGACCATTTCACTAACCTATTGTCTTGGTGCCTAAACACTTTTTTGACCTTTTTTTTAATGTAATACTGTAATGAAATAACGGTGAAGTTATTAAAAAGATTTAACTAAATATATATTTATTAATTTGTACAGCAGCAGGAACCTGTTGTGTTCGTTTGAACCGATGGGAACATGTCATCCAGTGCAACAGTCTTTTCAAGGCAATATAGAATAATTGTTACGGTCCAAAACCTTCAACAATGCTTCAAGCACAATATAGTAATAACGTTTTATGGACGTACCAAATATTCCTTAAGGACACAGATTAGGTTGCTCAAGCACGTGCATTGTTAACCTGAGGACATGTAATGCATTTGGAGGAGACATTTCACGGTACAAATGAAAAATTCTAGGAATGAATCATGAGAAGTTCCTCAAGCTCTCCGGTAGCTACATACGGTATTTGATATAATGCTCATGTCACGACAGCAGCTGTAAAAACCTGAAGTCAACCGACACCCCGGTCTCCCCTGCTGGGTTTTTATTTCCAGATTCCTCCGAACGGTAATGCAAAACATACCGGCGATATTTTACAGGCTGAAACACAGGGAGCAACAGAATCGCACACGGTGCCAAAGAACAACATGTATCGGGCGAGACAATATATCACTGCACCAACACTGCTAACAGAACCGTATACATGCATGCACGTCATGTGGTGAGTGAGTGGAAGGAGATGAGGTCATTTAAACGGTATATAATTTAAAGGAAACACATATACATCCCCTGAGGAACACCACAAGCGCGTGAAGGTGAAGGTGTCACTGTTTGAATGTACATGTTACTCCACCGTGAATCACAATCCATCCATTTCCTGTATTGTACTTTGTGACTGTTCTCCCTGGGGATAATTACAGCCTCTACAGTTTAGCCTCTCTCCAGTGATTTCCTGCCCCATAAAATTAGGCCTTGCTGAGTCCATTTATCATCCCATTAGCACAGCCCTGCTCTCTAAATATAGATCCAGATCTGCAAGAAGTGGAGAAGGAGAGCCGGCGATGCCAACAACAACATCAGCAATCACAGTCGCCTGATTACGGCACTTTAGATAACCCACATGTTTGAAAACAAGCTTGACCTTTGTTTAAACTGCGGTTTGACAAAGTGTGTTAAGTCAAAACCGCCCACACAATAATCCTGAAATGTGTTTAATTTAACACTGTGGCCAAAACTGTGTTTATTTAAAAAATATTGATCAGAGGTGGAAGGCAACTAGGTACTCAATGAGAACTTCAATTTGTCTGCATCTTAATACTTCTACTCCTTTATTATTTGATCAATGTAGTCACTTTTACAGATTCAGATGAATAATACCCGATGTAATTTACAGTTTAAATAGGATTATAGGATACAATTAATTAAGATGACGGGGGATTCACTAGCTATCAGCCTAAAAAGTATTCAAATTAAATTCCACCTTTACCAGCTAACACATTTCACATTCATGTATCAATAATAATCCAATATTATTATATACATGAAGAAATAAGTACTTTACTTTGATACTTTAAGCATATTTTGATGCATATGCATTTGAACCTTAATTTAAATTTAAGAGTTTAAATGCAGGACTTGAACTTGTAACAGTATATCGACGCTGTGTAGGATTCCTCCTCTGGGGACCATGAATGTTTCCAACACATTATTGGAAATCTGTTTATCAATGGCTTCATCAAGATGCCTTCGTAAAAAAGTGTTGGCTAAAGTGGCGTCCTAACAGAGACACAAGTGGAAAGGTCATGGTGAGGGAAAGATCGGAAGGTTCATCCTCTGGCCAATTAAAGTGCTCAGAATAATCAATAACAAATGTTCCTTAAAGCCAATGGCTCCCCATAAGATATAAACAAACCGGGATGTTGGTTTGGTGAGCTGTGGCTCTCTGACCTTAAGGTTTGGTGAAATTCACTTTAACATACTTTAAACCGAATATTACCCCGAAGTACGCAGATCCATACATGCATTCCATGTTATAAGTATTTTTGATGTCAGTAGAGTAGTGTACGTTGGCCAATTAAAACAACAAAAAATAAACACAAAAAGAAAAAACAGTAACACCTCTCATCTCTGTAACATTTAAAAGGGTTTGGCTTATTTGAAGGTATGTACTTGCAAGTTGTTGCTGTTCTGGATTTGTATCTTTATGGTTCATTGAATTTATTGCCAGTCGCTTTGGATAAAAGTGTCAGCCAAATGAAAAGGTAATGTACATTTAATTGTGTAACCTTTTCAACGCCTGCTTTACCCCACTGCTCTAAGAGAAGATTAATAACCACAGCTTGGCCTAGATTTTATTTCTATATTTCTTTGATGTTTTATTACTTCTTGCCACAAAAGTATAGAGTCTTCCATTTCAAGGGCATTGTTGCAGTCAGCTGTCTGACGTGTTTAGTCTGGTCAAATGTATTGTCAGTGTGCCATGGGCAAAGAACCTTGTCAAATCTAAGATTCACTTCGATTTCTAATTTTAAGAGAAACTCCCTCTGGAGGGAACTTTGGGATTTAAGCCTTTGCAGACCATTTACATGCATTAAAAACCCCAAAAGCATAGTAGGACTTCTTTAAAGGGTTCTTCTTCTGTAGAGCATCAATACATCTAATGGTAATCATACCTTACATTTTGTGAAACAGTTACAAGCTATCCTAAGAGCAATGATAACAACTGAGTGGGAGTATCCTTTACGTTGACCCTATAGCTATCATATTATTCAGGTAGAGAATAAAAACAGGCACAATAACATCGAAAAGGACCATTTCATGTATTTATGTCAACATGGAATCATCAATAATGCAAAAGGAAAATACATATTCTGTGAGGAAAAGGTCCTCAGAGACGATGTGAAACACCACACATTACTCACAGATGGCCTACAATTCATATCTGGGGAGATGTAATGTGCATCTCTTGAGCTTTTCCGTTTCTTTGCTTTATGGTAAAAGGTGAAATGTCTCAGGCTGTTTAACTGTAAAGCAGTTCATTAAAACAGGAGCTCTTATTCAGCCTTTTCTTCCGGGAAATATGTTTCATGAGAAGTCATTAAAATGCAGTTAACATGTATGACAAACTCTCCAGAGAGGTGCATGCTGGTAGCATAAAATATAGCCCTGGCATGTTTGAATTTCGTGGGGAAATGAGGGAACAAGCGCTAACACTTAGCGTGATGTTTATTTGACAAGGTTGTCACTCCAGAAGGAACCTCTGGACTCGACCTGTAAACATCCTTCACCTGCAGTTTCAACAATGTCTAAGCTTTAACACTTTGTATTATCCGAGAACAAGCCTTCCTTTTTATACTCTGCATTGTATCAATAAAACAGCAGGGGAAGGGTTTATTTAGAAAAGCACAAGTCGAAGAAAAACTCTTTGAAAGGACTTTGACCTATGGCTTTCCGTTGCGATTGGATTGAATAAGGTGGCGGGGGCCATCACGAAGGCATCAGTATGTTGGTGGGAAAATGCAGAGCGGGAAGTGAGAAGTGATGAGGGTCACAGCGGGGTCATGACATGAGGAGCGGGGCAGATTGAGTGAAAGGACCCCAGGGTTTTCTGCCCATGCATGAACCTCCACATCCAAACAAGATATTTCATCTGAGCACCTCAAGACTTCTGTTCCAAAATACATACAAAAATCCAATATGTGGAAATCTAAACAAGACAAATCACTCGGCACACTGGAAATGTTTAATGCTAGTGAGAGGTGTTGTAAATCTTGAAAACCACTGTAGACTGGGGGAATTCATTTTTCAACCATAAAATAATGATTCAAAGGAGGAAAAACATTGAACGAAGATGTTGGTAGAGTCAAAGCACAGTCAGTGGTGCATGGTCACTTACGAAAGGAAAGTCAGGCCTCAAAAGATGGAATAATGTCCCAAAAACACATTTGAACTATTGTTTACTTATTTATCAGCATACCCACATTCATAGTCCCCAGATGTTGTATCTTATGACTTTTGTTGTTCTAGTTTCTCTCTAGAGCCTCAAGCAGGACAACACTTTCAATCATCCCAGAAATATATACTACTAGATATATGGTCGCGAAAAGATTCTACTGATATCACGGTCCCCAGAAGATGTATATCCAAATGATTGACCCTTTCTCTAGCTCCATCATCCATCTATCCATCTAGCTCTCGGTCACCATTTTCAATGATCCCTGGAAATGTCCAAAGATAAACAATAGGGATGATCACAACATGTGGTACTAACTCATGGTTCCCAGATGATTTATCCTACAGACTTTAGTGATCCCCTGATGTCTCCAGTGACTTGTTAAAACAACAATTGATGGGAATATCAGGACTTTCCGTACAGACATATCTACAAAAGATGTTTCTCAATAACCTCCTGTACTTTTTATGAAGACCATCATTCAAAAAGTCTGTCAAGTACAAACTCAGGTAATGTGTGAAGTATAATTGCATACTTATTAGCAAGTTAGCAACCCCCCACTTTAAATGTTCTTTTAGTCTTTGTTATTAACCTACCGCTACAACTCTGACTACTTTTAAATCCAGGCTGAAGATTTATCTTTTTGTCGCTGCTTTTAATTGAAACTGAGCCGTTGTGTTCATCAGTAAAGTGGAACTTCTGTGTGAAATATTCATATCTTAAACTGCACTGTAACTTTTTATTCATGTGTTTTTTCTTTTAATGTTTCTTTTATTATCTTTTAATGATTTTAAATGCCTTTGTCTGAATGTCTTTCATTTTTGTAAAGCACCTTGAATTGCCTTGTGTTGAAAGGTGCTATATAAATAAACTTGCCTTGCCTTACCTTTATATTGTTTTATTTATTTTATAGGCCTTAATCTTTTTATTTGTATTTCTGTTGTACCTACAGTATATGTTCACTTTGTTTTATGGTTGATATTGTTGCATCGACTCACTTGTCTTGTGTCTTATCTGTCAGAGAGAAACCATTACTTACTTTATTTTATTACATTACATTGCATTTAGCTGACGCTTTTATCCAAAGTGACTTACAATAAGTGCATTCGACCAAGAAGATACAAACTTGAAGAAAACAGAATCATAAAGTACATCAGGTTTCATAGAGCCAAAACATTTCAAGTGCTACTCAACTGGCTTTAGATAAGCCAGCCCTTTATTAGTATATAAGTGCTCTGTTAGCAGTTCTATCGCTCGAAGTGGAGTCGAAAGAGATGAGTTTTCAGTCTGCGCCGGAAGATGTGTAAGTTATCTGCTGTCCTGATGTCAATGGGGAGCTCATTCCACCATTTTGGAGCCAGGATAGCAAACCAACGTGTTTTTGGTGATGGGAACTTGGGTCCCCCTCGCAGTGAGGGTGCAGCCAGGGCCGGCCCTAGACTTTTGGGGGCCCTAAGCGAGCTTTGGCTTGGGGGCCCCCCTCACTCTAGCGCGTTCTCACTACACACAACTTTTGTCTTATGATGTTAGCATAATCACACATATTGTATAAATAAGCATGTAAACACCGTGGACCTAACCTCCTCTAGGGGTGGTCCTCACCTCCTCTAGGGGGGTCCGGGGGCATGCTCCCCCGGGAAGATTTGTTTTTAAATATTGAAGTTAAAAGCATCAATCTGGTGCACTTTGAGAGCAAAAATAAGAGATCTATGGATACATCTCTCAACACCCATATGAAACAGAACTATAAACAGATTTTTCTTTATGGATATTTTACAAATCACTTAAACTGTATTCTTGTTTTGTCATATAGTATTTCACAACTGTTTTTGATTTATTCTCTCTGGCTGTCCATCTCATAATGTTCACATATAAACTAGCTGTCAATAGGAATATCATTCAGAAGAATTATAATTTCTTGCAAAAATCCTACACAAAAAGAGGTTGCACATTTAAATTCAGGTGTTGTTATGGCAACGTCAGTGGCCAAACAGCCACGTATTTTACTGCTGCAAATACGTTCAAACATGCTGTTGACACGTAAAGCAGTGGCAACTATGCCACCATTTCAGCTGACTTTTTCTCAGAAATACTGTCACATAACATCCATATAGTTCAGTGCTAGGTTGATGCTTAGCTAAGCTAACTATGAAACACTTTAACTGACAGGACTCAGGATCAACTACTACTGTAAGGTAGCTTCTAGCTTCATGTCGAACAGTAAGTCAACATTTCCCAGAGAGCTTTCTTTGAAATCACCAGGTAACGCTAAAATACATTACATTTAGATTGTATGACGAAGTGTTTATTTAATATATCTGGCTAGCTATAGCTACTTGCTAACGGTTTAGCTTACCCCCGCGATTCAAAGTAATGTCAACGTAGCTGTAATTTATGCTTTGCTTACATGTTCGCATAACTTTTAGTTTACTGACATTTACATACCTTGTTTACCTGGCTAAAGTGGTGGCTCTGGGGTTGTTTTGTGAGCCACCACTTGAGAATTGTCGTCTTTTTTAAGAAATGTTTTTCTTATGTCCATCTTCAAAAACTCTGAGTCCGACTGACAGTTTATTTTAAACATTGTCACAGCTCACAGGATAGGTACCTGTCAGCCAATAAGACAGATGTTTATTTCCATTCAACTGTCTGGTTGGTCTGGTGTCTTGCCTCTGTTGCATTCACTGAACACGGGAAATTACAATCCTGCCGTCCTCTCTTGTGTCATGATGAGGTTCAGGTAAAGCATGGTTAATGTATTATATTATTGACTCAATAATATAATACATGACTTTGAGAGTAGGAAATCTAGGCATATTAACACAATTAATTAAACATACTTATCACGACGACGGTGTACTGAGATTTATTTATTTTTTAAATATAAAAAAATTACATTTATTTGTTTTGCTAGGGGGCCCCTTAGTGGCTGTGGGGCCCTAAGCAGCCGCTTATGTCGCTTAATGGGTCGGGCCGGCTCTGGGTGCAGCGAGTCATTTGGCTGATGCAGAGCGAAGTGCACGTGCTGGGGTGTACAGTTTAACCATGTCCTGGATGTAGGAAGGGCCAGATCCATTCGCAGCATGGTACGCAAGTACCAGTGTCTTGAAGTGGATCCTAGCGGTTACTGGAAGCCAGTGAAGGGAGCGGAGGAGCGATTATTTGACCTCCTTGTGTCTGATACAATGTTATATTTTGCTGCATGTACCTTTTAAAGTTCTTAACAAATCTGAGGGGAATTTATTGTTTTTCGTTTTTTAACTTGTGATGTGTCATTTTGTAAAGCACTTTGAGCTGCATGTGTTGTATAAAAAGTGCCATATAAATAAAGCTTTATTATTATTATTATTTTAAGTGTTTCTGTGCTTAGAGTGATACAATGTGAATACCTGTTAGTCATCGGTCCATTTAACCACCACTGAGAGCTTCCTGCACACATCCCGGTCATCACAGTGTGATTCCATATCAAATACACACCCTACCCTTTTGTCTAGATGCGAGCGAGGGCTTGACCAAACCGGCTATGATGTTCTCTTCCTCGTAAATGTTATTCCTGCTCTCATCGGATTTCCCCCGGCAGTATCTGTTTCGCCTCTTCCTGCCGAGAACTAACTCAAAACATGTTTGCCTATGATCTGCTAAAGCGGGCCGAACCGCTATTTATTCATTAAACAGAGCGTTCGTTTTGGCTGGGAAGAAGATCTCGGAGGTTCCTGGACCGGATCAGGTATCGGTCATCCCCTGAGCACGGAGGAGACTCTCCGGGGCGCCTGGGGGGGGGGAATTCCTGAGAGGAAAATAATCTGTCCATGTGAATGCCAGTCAAGTGTGTCAGCTGATGAGAAATTATGTTTTCAGTTAAGTCTTGACATGACATTCAATGATTAAAGGCCTATAAACAGTCTGACTATGATGGTTCAAAGTTGTGTCTTTTCCATAAAGGACATAACAGCCTTCTAAATGTTGCATAAAATGTCAAGCATGTAGGCTACATGTCATTCAAACAATGACGTGTAAACAATAAAAACTGCTGGATTTAATGCCAATGATTCAGAAAAAAGTATCACAAGTTTTTTAAACTACGATACGATAATACTTTATTGGTCAGATCAAGTCTGAAATCTGAATTGCATCACAGCAGCTCCATGTGTAACATCAACATAGACAAATATCAAGACACAATACATGAAAAAACAAACATTTAACATAACATCACAATCACTGAGAGTCAAGTTTCAAACTCATCAATAATCAGGATTATTTACAGCTTTTTAATGTGATCATGATTGACAGCACTAGAAAAACAAAAAAACATACATTTGGTAGAACATTACCAGGCTTTTAGTGACCGAAGACGACTGACAGACGTCATGTTGTTCGGTCTTACTCCAATTTGTGTTTATCCTCGATGTCTAATCCTCGCTAACAGAATGGCGAGCTTCCTCCCATCCATTTACAACCCTGAACCAAAGGACCGAATGTGGAGTTGTTTATCCAACTTAAAGCTAACAGAGAAATTCACACAGGTCAAGGGCTCTGCTGCAGTCGGAGCTTTTTGTTTTATTATGTATGTTAAGGCTGTCTCGCAGGGTGTCAGAATTGATGGGATTTCTATGTTCGCTGATGTCAAATTAAGGAATGTTATCTTGTCCAGAAATGCTTCACATACCATCCAATCTCCACTGAGCGACCTTAACTTCCCACTCATGCTCGTGTGATCTCAATGGAAAAATAAACTTTCTGCCAGACTCTTGCTTCCTTGTAGATATAGCAAAAATACTCGCCATTATCGGAGCTCCGTGGCCTTGACCCCTCAGAGGCTTTCAGATGGTTAGCTGTTATTGAAGCTTTCTCTTGGAGTCATTACATAGTGTGTCTTAAGAGACACTTTAGCCGACTGGAAGAAAAACTCAATGCCATTTCACACGGTTAACCTCATGTAAACAGCTTTACAGTGACCACAGTGAATACTTTTTCTCGTGGCTACAAGGTGATGGTGGTTGTTGCATGGCTCTGATAAAGTTTGAAGCAGATTTGTCAAAAGTACAGCAAACATAAAGCTTATTTTAAGGAATGTATAATGTCCTAACATTTTAAAATGCTTATTTTGATTGCTGTCTTGTTAATCACAGATCTTTTTGATTAGTGTGGTTTTGAACAAGGTTAATTGATCTCCCATACATTTAAATCAAATAGTTTTTTGTAGGCCTACTTTATTATTAATCAATACCTATTGTTTCATTTACACATTTTGAACCAGGAAACATTCCTGAACATGTTTGAAGCCCAAATCTTATACCTCTTAAAGCTGAAATAGGTCAACTTTAGCCATGCTAGTTACATTTTCAGACGGCTGGGCTTTATGCCACTGAAGTTTGGACAAAAAAACTTAACAATTATTGGCCATGAATTTGGGTTCAATATTCATTGTAAAAATCATAATCAGATAAAAACCTCCCATTGTATAATACTCTAGTTATTGACCAGATAAAACGAATGTCATTCCCATTAGCCTCTAGCTGCATTTAGTGATAACTGCTAAATGGTAGCATTGTTATCAAGCTAAACTAACTGAAAATGATCTCTTGAGGTGATAAATGTAGTAAGGAATTGGGTTATTTTCTCGTAGACTTTAATGCAATCTAACTTCTTTGGCTACCAGTGGTCATTAAAAAATAATGCAGGTTCAAGGCACATTCGATTGGCTTTATTTTTAAGACGGGGAGACTACATGTATATCCTCATCTTTTATACAGACTCTAGTACAGCCTTACAATGCTCTGAACATTTCTGTAGATGGCTTTACAATTTTAGTCTTTCTTAAGTGATATCTGTATTATGGAATATTGTACATTTCATGAATAAACTGGTGTTCTCCTTGACAACATGATTTGAAAGCCCAAGTATTAGTATTTAGTCATTTCAAGTATGCCAAATACAATAGAAGAAATGTGTTTTTGCCAAACAGCAACAAGCTAATTCAAGTCTTTTCCAAACCTGTCTTTTTCCTCAGGGTTTATTGGAGTGCTGGCGCATTGGGGCTTGGCGCTCGTGGTTCTGATTGATTTACTAATAAGGAATGAACAGCAGCGCCTGGTACTTTGGGTAATTGTCATATTTGTCACCCTCAGAAGCGAGCTGAGTGTGAGCAGATTCTGGAATCTAATTGGACAGAGTTATCAGACGATAAACAGCGGCAGCGGAGCAGCGAGCAGTGGTGATCCATATCCTGCTCCAAACGAGAACGAGGAGTCGTTAAGAGGGACAGAGAGACAGAGAGACATTAGGGAGCATCACACACATACACAAACACACACGGTGAAACATTTTGATTTTAGTGCCAATATGTCTGCTCAGATTTATAGCCAAGGCTGGTTTACAAATCTGTACATGGATATTTATCCTCACCTGAAATTCACACCAGAAGCAACACCTCATTGTAAGCAAAAGCCCCTAGCATAACCAAATGTTCAAAGCACGAAACAACAAAATGTATCACTTTTGTTTTTTGCTCACATTTCATACGTGTTTATCACTGTATAATCAGAATTGTACCTGTATATGTTCTCCTGTTTATACTTTATACTTCATTACTGTCATGAATCAATGCTACACACTCATCATTGCAAAATGATTCAACCACCAAATTGGTCCAATAAGGAACAATCTTTGGTAAGTCAGCGCCTTTTTTTTTTTTTTTTAAACCAACTTACAAAATATACCGATAATTGAGGGTTGGGTATCTTGCCCAAGGACACTTCTGTTCACTGGAGATGGGGCGGAGTTAGTGGTGGTTTTATCTGACTGCTTCACCTGCTCACAGTGTTGTAGTCAAGTCACCAAGTCACGAGTCCAAGTCACTCTCAAGTCACCACTCTTCGAGTCTGAGTCCAAGTCACCTAGGGAGAGTCGTAGTCGAGTCCGAGTCCAAGTCTGAGTCACCCAAGGAGTGTCTGAGTCGAGTCCGAGTCATCATTACCTGTGTTCGAGTCCAAGTCTGAGTCACCCAAGGAGTGTCTGAGTCGAGTCCGAGTCATCATTACCTGTGTTCGAGTCCGAGTCCAAGTCTGAGTCACCCACGGAGTGTCCGAGTCTGAGTCATCATTACCTGTGTTCGAGTCAGAGTCCAAGTCTGAGTCACCCAAGGAGTGTCTGAGTCATCATTACCTGTGTTCGAGTCCGAGTCCAAGTCTGAGTCACCCAAGGAGTGTCCGAGTCATCATTACCTGTGTTCGAGTCCGAGTCCAAGTCTGAGTCACCCAAGGAGTGTCTGAGTCGAGTCCGAGTCATCATTACCTGTGTTCGAGTCCGAGTCCAAGTCTGAGTCACCCAAGGAGTGTCCGAGTCGAGTCCGAGTCATCATTACCTGTGTTCGAGTCCGAGTCCAAGTCTGAGTCACCCACGGAGTGTCCGAGTCTGAGTCATCATTACCTGTGTTCGAGTCAGAGTCCAAGTCTGAGTCACCCAAGGAGTGTCCGAGTCGAGTCCGAGTCATCATTACCTGTGTTCGAGTCCGAGTCCAAATCCGAGTCACCCAAGAAGAGTCCAAGTCAGAGTCACAAGTCTTCATGTATTAATCTTTGTGTGTGTTGAAATGTAGCTGCTCATCTACATTGCTTTTATCCTGAACTGCTGTGCCGAGTCCCGATAATCTGCACTCGAGTCCGAGTCCTGGACTCGAGTACTCCATCTCTGCCTGCTCACTCTGGTTTTTGCATTGTTAGAGAGAAGGGGTTAGTCGGGAAGTTATATTTCCTCGCAACGACTATCGCACTTTCAATGGTTCTGCCACCGCTATCACCATAGTGTTCAGATTCACCATCGCACTCGCTGTAACTGGTGCTGGTATGTGTAGTCATTTTGCCTGTTTTTGTATTAATGGTGGAACGAATGCGAGGAGTAGAGCAGATGTATTTGTCCAAAGTGTTTCTTCCTGTGTGTACTTGATTTTTATCGTTTTTCGAGTCGTGTTCATCTCCACCCTACGAATGTCTTTCTCTCAACAGTTCAACAGTTATTCACTGAATTTGTCATTGGATTTGTAGATGCTATCAGAGCCACAAGAGTGAACCACAACGGAACATAAGGAAGCTATGACTATCACTATGAGCCACCCTTGTTTTCAACTTGACATGTCATACATTATTATAAAGAAAATACAAGTTATAGCCACTTTAAGAAGAACGTTCAAATAACCCAAGCCTCTGAGATCAAAGTCCACTTCTTTTTATTTTTTCAAGGCTTTTATTGTCATTCGTACGTACTGTAGCTACAGTGTAGTGATGTCGATGAAAATCTTACTGCAGGAACCTGTCCGTTTTTTTCACGCTTCCTTGAGTGACATGGAAGCAATTTCTGGTCTAAGGCCACAATTGAGAAGACGCCAACTTTGGGAGATAAATCCTAAAGAAGATGTTCCCTGTAGTGCCAGCATGAGGTTCACCTTTTTTTGGTTCTTTGAACACATTTCATGGCGGTTCATCCAACAGATGTTGAGAGATTGCATCGGACATTACAAATCCTCCTGAGGGGGATATGAATAACTTTGTTCTTCCCTTAAATGTTCCTTGATATGATACTCTAATGGTTTGATACTTGACAAAATACATCCAAAGCAAATGAAAAAAGCTTCTGTTGTACTTTGTAGTCAGTGCATGCTAAGCATCGGCATGTTAGCATGTATTAGCTCAAGCTTGACGCACTGAGTAGAGCCTTAGAGATTGCACAAGCGTTGTAAAAACAGAAGTTAACGTTTAATTCCTGTTTGGTAACTAGCTAAAAACATTCAGCGAAATATTCATTTATTCACACTTGCTTCAAAACACACTTTGGGTGTTGATTACCTAACAAATTGTAAACATCATGTAGCGTAAAGTTCATAGTGTAAAAACTGTACAGATCATTAGGCTGATACAAGGACAGAGAACTTCCTGGATAACATGCAGGGTAGGGGATATTACCTTGTTTGAAAGAGTAGAACTAATGTAGCTGTGTCTTCTTTAATAATTTACTACCCCCTGCAGCTGTGCAAATACCAGTGTTGAGCAACATTCTTCACTGCAAATGATGGCCTGAGTTGTAGTTTTATAATGACTGATCAGCGCTGGATAATTCATCTGAGGGCCCTAAAATATGCAATTACTCCAAGTTGTTCCGGATCCATCTATCACGTATCAGCAATTCGCTAAAAAGTAGTTTTTTGACATTAAGTTATAGGACGTTATGGACTTTTGTTTACTGTTGTTTGTGAGCTTGACAAATATCTGATACGCGACAGGAAACAACATTGAGACTAGAAAACCCTCCCATGTCTTCAGATTTGACCTCTGACCCCAACAACGAGGAGGAGTAAATGAACATTTTCCAAAACGCAATCAATCCAAACCGAAACAAAGAGAAATGGTTCCCTAAAGACGTCTACTCACCGGGTCTCTTTATGTCTCATTATTCTGTCAACACTAGCTCTTGGCTCTTGGAGGACTATCGCGATGTGATTTCATTTTTTATTGTCGTCTGTCAGGAGTCCAACGGTGGTTTTCTCATGCCAAAATTGTGAGGCTTTGTAAAAGAGACTCTCGCTGTAATAAACAGAGGTATCAATCATCATGTTTGCCATAATAACTGTTTCTTCCCCTCCCTCCCCTCTTCTCCTGGAATTAAGACAAGAGCCTATGATTGAAAGGTTTCTGTATCTCAGCGGGACCTGCTTAATATGATGCATGAGAGCAACTCATTGAACTCTTGTTAGTTTAGCTGGCCAGATTTCTACGGGTGATTTGTTTACATTTTATGCCATGCGCTCATTTGGAAATATCATTCCCCAAAACATAATTAACAAAAATCACAGAGAAAATAAGGTAGGCTATAAATGTTTTTCAAGATAATAATTGTGTTTTTAGTATAATTTTAATTAAATAATACTGTACCATATGAGTTCAATTAAAAACATGTATCTGTTTGTACATTACCATTAAATAGCGGAAAAGAGATAATAAAAAAATGTAATAACTTACAACAACAACAACAACAACAACATATGTAAGTAAAGCTGACATTAAAATGCTTAAATTGGAGATAGGCCTACTATTTATTTTTATTTAAATAAAGAAATGCTGCATTCTACCTCTCTACTTCTGGTAAATGTTTTTCTGATCATGCTAACACAGCAATATCATATATTTTACCCATAGAATGTATATATAAATAGTACTAAATAGACGTAGGGTCCGTGACGTCACACATAGGATTCTGCAGAGTTTGTCACTACCCGATCTGTCCCCCTGCCCGATCTGTACTGCGCATGTGTGAGATGGTCGGCCATACGATGGTCTGTCATGTCTGTGTTGTATCTGTTGTAACTTCGTACATGCTGCCCCTCATGGCCAGGTCACTCTTGGAGAAGAGATTTTAATCTCAATGAGACTTTTACCCGGTTAAATAAAGGATATATAACTCCGGACAGCAACCCAAGTAGGACACTTGACACAGTGGCTTTTGGCTTCACTATTATTTAACAACTCTTTTTCATTGGGTTCTTTTATTTGGGGTGAAGTACATTGTCAGAATAAGTGAGAAATGGATTTAACTTCTGTTAGACAGCTATCATACTGAATAAATATTTACTGTGAATGTATGCAAACATGTATGGCATTTCAATCAGGAGAGACGTGATGTATGGAATACATATTTATTATCGGTCACATTATATAAATGAAACATAATGATGACAGTTTATAACAAGTGAATGAAATGGTGTTTTGGCGATTAGGCCCAGGTTTTGTAGGATATCAATCGGGAAGGGAAGAACCGTTTCCGATGAACCCCCCCGGGTCTAGACACTGGTGGTGGTGATAAGTGGTTAGGTCCGGTTGGAAGGGAGGAGGTTAAGCTTGGCCCTGAGTTCAATCAATCGATCAATGATTTATTCATATAGCCCAATATCACGAATGTTACATTTGTCTCAGTGGTCTTCACAGTTTGTACAGAATATCAGTATGACAATACGACACCCTCTGTCCTTAGACCCTCACATCGTACAAGGAAAAACTTCCGAAGAAAACCCAGTTTAAAGGGAAAAATGGGAGAAACCTCAGGGAGAGCAACAGAGGAGGGATCCCTCTCCCAGGACGGACAGACGTGCAATAGATGCCGTGTGTAAATTGAAAAGATAATACATGTGTATGAAATGCATGTGTGTGCATGCATGGAGTTGAAAGCAGGAGGCGAAGGGGTGGAGGAGGGTTGCGCGTTGACACCTGGAAGACAGCTGATAGGAAAGGGAAGAGCATATATAGAGGGATTAACAGGTGCGATAATTAGGCTTGTAAATGGATGGGCGTGATAGGTTAGCTGAGGAGTGGCGCTCCCTGTCATTTAGATGCAGGGAGCAAGTATTGCCATGACGAGCAATACGGAGTGTTAGGTCTTCCTGTCTGAAGCACTAAGCTTCATATAGCTGTCTAACAGAAGTTAGTATGAAGTTCATCAACCTTTATTTCAAGGCTAACGTACGAACAGAAATCTTCCCAGCGAACACAGTCAAGACAAACAACAATCCAACAATGACAGACAGAAAAAACAGAACTTAAATGCACACAAGACTAATCACACAAACAAGACACAGGTGAGGAGGGAGGAGAAAACACAGGGGCACAAGGTGAACACAATCAGGAAATCAGACACAGGAGGGCAAACACAGAGACAGGAATCAACAGACAAGACAGGGGGTGAACACTTTTCAAAATAAAACAGGAAACCAGAGACAGACAAAACACAACACAGACAGACCGTGACATTACCCCCCCCCCCCTAAAAAAAAAACAAAGTCCGAAACGTCCAACAGGGTGGGTGGAGGGGGACCGGAGGAAGGACTCGGATGGACATCCCGGGGTAAAGCAGAAGCCGAGAAGGGGGACTCGGGCGGACGGCCCGGGGGCAAAGCAGAGATCAAGGAGGAGGTCTCGGGCGGACGGCCCGGGGGCAAGGCAAAGTTCATGGTGGGAATCTCGGGCGGACGGCCCGGGGGCAAGGCAGAGTTCGAGGAGGGGGTCTCGTGCGGACGGCCCGGGGGCAAAGCAGAGTTAAAAAAAGGGCCGAAGGCCACAGCGGGCGAACTCAGGGGGCCGGGCATGAGGGCGAAGGCAGCGGCTGGAAGAGTCAGGGGGCCGGGCTCGAGTTCACCGAGAGGGGACTCGAGAGGAGACTCGAGAGGGGACCTGAGAAGGAACTTGAGAGGGGACTCGAGAGGACACTCGAGAGGAGACTTGAGAGGAAACTTGAGAGGGGACTGGAGAGGTGACTTGAGAGGGGACTCGAGGGAGGGCTTGAGAGGGGACTTGAGAGGGGACTTGAGAGGGGACCTGAGAAGGAACTTTAGAGGGGACTCGAGGGGACTTGAGAGGGGACTCGAGAAGAGACTCGAGAGGGGACTTGAAAAGTGACTTGAAAGGGGACTCGAGAAGGAACTCGAGAGGGAACTCGAGAGGGGACCTGAGACGGTCGGTACGCCGACAGAACACGGGGAGTTGGCGTCGGCCGGAGAGCCAACCGGAGACGGGGAGCTGGAGTCGGCCGGTACGCCGACAGGACATGGGGAGCTGGCATCGGCCGGAAAGCCAGTACTGGAGCCGAAACTGGAGTCGGGACCATGGCTACAGGGGCTGGTTCTGGAGCCGGAACCATGGCTGCTGGGGCCTGTACTGGAGCCCACATACAAACCGTGACAAAGGTTTGGGTTTGTTCTTCAGATGACTGTGACGTTAACGTGTAAACACAATAATGAACTCCAGCTCAACCAACCATATTTGCAATATCTAAGTAATCATCTTGAAATATGACATTAATAATTGTAATATACACACATCTTATTGTGAGGTTGATTTCACATACACTACTTTGACATGAGTTTGTCTACATACTTGAGCATAGCTAATGTAAATTAACCTTAGCGATGCATACAGTTCCTACTTACATAATAACATATCTATCTAAGTTACAAGTATGACCTTATTGTATCAACCTCAAACAGAAGCCGTTTGTTCTACAGTATTATCCCACTTAACACTTGTCTATTTCGTTTTAACCTTTATATATACAGTCTATGATTTTAACTTGGAGACTACGATTAGCATCGTTAGCACCGATGTAGCTACCACTCGCTTACACGCTAACCCAAGCCTTAACATTCATTACCTAGCTGATTCAAATCATAAACACATCAATAAGTACTTCGCATTCATGCACCGTCTGTTTCAACCGCAGAGCGAGTCACAATAGTCCAATATATAAGCATGAAGGACAAACTAACATGGCCGGGGTCAAGTTGTGTTCCCTGGATGAGCTGAGCAGGCAGAGTGCCTGTAGCTTCACGGAGCAGCTAGCAGAGAGACAAGAAGCTAGCAGCAGCAGTCACTTGACAGAGCTGTCACTCAATGTGACCACGCCCTAATATATGCAAAAACAATAAGACCTAATATAAATAAAAGGGTTGTGTTAGAAAACAATTCACTCACAGATTCATAATCATAAAGGTGGAATCTAACTATATCCATAATAATATTTATTGCATCCAGGGGTAGAAACATGTTTTTTTATGCTGTAAAATTGGGAATTTTAACATGGGGGTCTATGGAAATTGCTCCTTTCTGCAGTCAGCCCCTATGGGCCAATATATGAACTGCAGTGTGTGGCACTTCCGTATTGGCGTCCCGCCTCTTCCCCAGAGTTTGCCGCTTGATTTTATCAGAAGTAAAAAGTGAACTACACAACTTCACGTCACCAGCGCTAAGCGAAAGGTGGCTAATGTTCAGCGTGATGACGTTTAGTAATCTCATTAGGCACTTGTAAGTAACCTTCATTTTTTAGACACTTAAGACGACATTGGTTACCAATTTAAGTATTTTATGTCGAAGAACATATTTTATGACAGACCTTATTTCGGGAATATAACCAAAAACTCATTTAAAAAACCTTTGATTTTAAGACAGCTCAAATGATAACACGTTTCCGGGTTTAGTCCTCATTCATGCACCCCTCTTTTGTAGTGTTGCACTCGGACACATCAGAAGTCTCAGAAAAGGCTTGTGAGGAAAGAGAAGAGTTTAAAAGGGAAGCTGAACACCTTCTAACCTTCATATCCCCCGCTGCTACGTGTTTGTCAGATTATTGGCTTCAGAAAGTTACAGAACTCTTCAGACAGCCTCGGAAGTTCTGAAGTTATAAAGGTGGGTGCAAGGGGGGTCTCAGACACTGCCGGGTAATCCAACAAGCACTTAATTTGAAGTGCGCTGATCCCATGAGATGTGCTGTGCTACAAAGAAGTCGTTTAGTACTGTCTCAATTGCAGCTCAGCAGGGAATTAGAAAAACACAACACCTTTTATTATCTCTGCAAGGCATTAGCTGCTGGTGGGGGGGTCCAAGGGAACAGATGATCACGCCCTAAGGCCAAGGGGGGCACATGCTAAAGTCTATGGTAACAATGCTACATCATGAACAACAAATCTGTGTTATTAAAGGTGTGAACAGCTGCAAGCAGGACCGTCCTGTTGGGCTAAGTAACTGAGCAAACAGGCGACTCTAATGGAGGTTCAATTGAGTTACATTTTGATGATGTGTTCAAATCTATTCAGTACAAATTTGTATTTGAGCGAAGTTTAAATATGAAACTACCCTCATCCGCTTATATCCAATATTGTGAATATATAAGAACATTTTTAAAAAAAAAGCAAAATAAAACGAGTGAGAGAATTATGACCTTTTTAACACTCTAATACTAGAAGCTTTAAATACATATTTAAGAAAAACATAGATGTTTTCTTAATGAAAGCAAATATTTATGTACTTTGCAAAAAGTTAATTTACAGCGGTGTGATGGGCTGAATTTGGAATCTTGTTTCAACTAGAAATGAGAAATTGTTCCTGTCCAGATTTCCACATTTACATATGTATGAATATATGTATTTATCACTGTATAATCTGCATTTAACCTGTATATGTCCTCCTCTTTATTGCACTACTGTCATGCATCCATGTAGGAAAAATATTGAACCACCACATTTTCCAATAAAGAACCATCTTTGGATCTAAATGTCATCATGTATACATCACATATACCATATTGTACACTATATATACATCACTGCAAAATAAATTATCCCTAAGGACGACAAGAAAAACTTGGGAACACGTTGAAAAATGTAACAAATAAAGTGTGTTTACCTAATGAGACACCTTAGAAACATCAGAAGCTTAGAGAGACTCAAACAAGGTGCTGAAATGTGTGTGTGTGTGTGTGTGCGTGCGTGCGTGCGTCTGACCTCTGCAGCGTCTCATCATCGCTGTAGGATAACAACAGCTCATCAGCAAACACATCAGAGTTTATTTACTCCTGCTAACCCACCCAGAGCGTCTCCGTGTGGCAGAGGAAGGCTGCTCCTTTGATACCCATTACCGTATTATTCGCCCCGTAATATCCCTGCCAGCATTATGACTGTAATTACGACTACCATTCAAGCCGGGCCTTTTAACATAATTGAGTCATAAGAAATTAGCATAAAGGCTAATTTGTTTGATTATGCGTGAATTTGGGGAATTGCGGGCTAAGTGATGACGGCTGGGTGGCAGGTTAAAATGAGCTGCTTAAGGAGCTCAACAGAAGTGCAGCTGATCGTAACGTGTCCGTCATGCCGGAACCTCGTAAATCCAAACTTTGACTTTGATGGTTTAACATCAGCTGAAGGGTCACACGCTCCTCTTTACATCCAGCTGCTGGTCATATGGAGGCAGGTCAAAGGTCGTCAGCTGACTTTTTGGAGAGTAACACATGTGTATGTTAGCTACCTCTGAATGACATGAGCCTTTCTTAAACAACATGGTTAATCTCAAGGGGTTTCTCCCTAAATTTAAAATAAATACAAACACTGGCTTGAAGTGAAGTTCGAACATTATATTGCATATTTAACCTTATTGATTAGATGTATTTTTTGGGGCATTTTAGCCCTTATTTTCTGCATCATTATTTGAGGTGGTGCTAATAGGACTGTTCAAGCCATAGCCAGCAGAAGCTTAGCTTAGCTTAGCTTAGCTTTGCATAGGCTGGAAGCTGGAGTTTCTGCTGGTCGTCTGATAACCGTAATAACAAGGCTCCAGGAAGCCACAAAGACCATTGCAACCCGTACAAATTTGAAGACATAGCTTTTTCTATACGTGTTTGCCTTTTGTCTTCACCCAAACAGCGTTTTGGGTCGCTGTTGTATAACTCCTTCCAGAGCGAAGGTGTGTTGATATCCAGTTTTCAGCATTGCCTCACCACTATTGGTAAATAGTATGTTGAATAATGCTCAACACCGCAATATCATCAAGGTTTTCCAGAAGGGTTTGGTAGTGGTTGACCCCTTACTCAATAGAAATCTAATAAAAACACATTTTACACTTTTCTTTATGTACGATTGTAAGCAGATCCCAAGACTTGTAGACTGGGAAAACTGGCTTTTTGGCTCGTAACTTCAGAGTGTGTTTTGTTATCTATCTCCAACTTGTTTGCAATGATTGACCAGGAAAAAATAACTAAATGCATAGTTACTCTATCTATACTTTATACTATATACTATAGCAAGAAAAAGTCGCGAAAGTCGCCAAAATGTCGGTTTTGGACGAGTTTCTGTATTTTATTTTTATAGTATAGGACAAAAACCAAATTGAAAAACAACATGCTTGTATTTGTGAACAATGTCTGAATTCATAACCTGAAAACCTTCGTGAAGTTGGATATGACATTCCTTCAAGAACCAGAGGCGTCTTCCTATTCAGTTTAAGTTTGGAAAATACTATCTAAAGGTCCCATGTCATGCTTTTCTGGTTATTAACCATTATGTAGCTTTTTCTGCATGTAAACGGTCTGCAGAGTCACAACCCCTCAAAGTGCACCTTGTAGCGAGTAAAACTCTAGCACAGAGAAGACCTGTCTGCTGTGTGCTGCCCCAGAACGCCTCGTTGGAGATTTCTCTTTTTCCATTTTTTTCTTCCTGAGTATGGTGACGTGACCATACCCAGGTCCAGATGGACCAATCCGTGGAGCTCCTCACACACACACTCACTCAGCCTTATCTTTTCTCAGCCTCGGCTCCGTGGATCTCCACTCACAGTTCGCCACACACTCACATCACGTGTGTGTCCTCAGGCTGAGTTCCTTGGTGTCTCGCAGTCCCCACGCAGCAACCAGGAAACGACACCAGTACTCCAGCTCACACTGTCCGCTCCACGAGCGGAGCAGCGAGCCCCGCAAAGTCCCGCCAACACGGCACCCAGACCCAGTGGTGTAGTGGGGATTTTTTTACTCAGGGGACGCTATTTTAATTAGCTCCAAACAATGCCACACAAGTGCGCACGCGCGCAGTGCACTCACAAAACGGGCAGACAGGTCCACAGAAAACTACTGGTATGCTTAGTCCTACTTTAGTTACTGTACTGCAAAAAGCAGACGGTGCTGCGCTCAACACACACACTGGCACATAAATTACATAAACTATTTATAGGCCTAAGTTGCATAAGCTACACTACAGTATTGCAACTAAGCACCTCTCTCTCTCTCTCTCTCTCTCTCTCTCTCTAAAACTCATAACAAACACAACATTAGTGCATTATCCACGTCTTTAGGCGGCTCTTCTGATGTAGTACTAGTAGCAGCTTCACTTGTAGCTTCGGTGCTGCTAGCCTCTTTCTTCTTGTGAATGATATTCTTTTTAGAAAGAAGTCAAGTAAAAAATGTTTGCCTGCCATTATAGAGCTTTTTCGTTTTCGTCGCGGCGAGCTGGCTCGCCGTGGGTGTGTCACTCACACACCTCCAGCTCGCCGCAGGGTCACGAGCGTGATAACGAATCATAATTTTTTCTTTTACTATTTTAGTGAAAGCTTGGATTATGAAGATAAACTCTATTGGCACACCAATATTGCTAATCCAGAATGTGCAGTTGTCTTGTTTTCTAAAGCACTAACTAGTTGAAAAGTGCTCTATAAATAAACTTGCCTTGCCTTGCCTTAACTTTTCCTCTCCTACATGTATAGTCACCGTTTTCAGATCCCTCTACAGTACCAACAAGAAATGTGTGTGTTGATGTGTTCCTGTTCACACTGAGTTTTCTAACAAATGTAATTAACATCAGGCAGCCGCAGGGCAACAGTGTAATGAAACATATTACAACATTACAGCAATATGAGGTGGGGAGTGAGGAATGAGCTGCTGTCTGGTTTAGATCTAACATGATTTTTTACCTCAAGGAATAAAATCTGAAAGGTAACCTTTTACTAATCAAAAGTAACCAATTTATTATTTGAAAAATAGCAACCATTTCCATGTCAACACTAACCTGGTGCGCCAGATGGCATCTGAGACACATTCTTTGTTAGGAGAAAAATGATTTGGCAGGTGATCGACTAAACCATCTGTCATCGGGGAAAGAAAAGCCTTCAATAAAGTTACTTGTGTTTTCAGCTTTGGGGCGGCAGTTCAGGGAAGGCTCTATGCCACTCCTCCCACAGACCCATAAGCCAATGGCCCAATGTGCCATAAAGAAATAGTTTTGATGTGGAAGAACTTTACTAGCCTTCATTGAGCCTCCACCTTCTTTAATACTTTTGGGATGAACTAGAACAAAACTGTGAGTCAGGCCCAAGACCCCTGGAACAGTGGCGCCTGTTGAAGCTCATTTTCATAGTGGCCAAACAGTGGTATTGCAACTTTGTGTCAGTCACGTGGAGCTTTTGAGCCCAAAAAGGCTTTTTCCCATTGACCTTTGGAAAAGAACGTCCGTAAGTCCACGTATAGGCTAACTCTTATTTTTTAGCTAAACTAACTTCACAGTCTGAGGCCCAAATTATTTAAATGTGTGCTATTCAAGTATTCAAAGTTGCAGAATTTAGTTCAAGCCAAGAACGGATGCAACATAGCCGTTAGGAGGCAGTGTTGAAGGAAAACCCGAGTGCGTGTGTTTGCCTGAAGTTCCAGGGAATATCCAGGAAAGACGCAGTGAAGATACAGAGAACATCTAGGAAAGATCCGGGAAAAGATCAAGGAAAGTTCAAGGAAAGTTCAAGGAAAGTTCAAGGAAAGATAAAGGTATTTTTGTACTCGAATGTCAGGCCATTTTTGCTTCAAGCGACACTGAGCAACATTCATAAGAATGAACAGATCCTCACCTCCAACGTTGTATTTGGTTCTCTTAATACATCCATGGTCTGGCCCCATCACTAATCACTAATAATCTATTATTATAATAATCTATCTATAATTTAGCTAGGTTCTACAAAAAAAATAAAGTCTCCCTCTGACAGTGGAGATGGAGTGCCTGATCTAGCATTTTCCATCAGAGATCCACAGCCTCAAACTTGGATGTAATTACTCTCATTCTGACCGCTTCACTGTGAGCTGCAGAATACCACGAGTGCTTGCTGGTATGCACAGGTGTCATTATACATTTGGCCATGATGTGTAAAATTAAAAGCTACGCAGAAAACTGTGCCAAAGCAGACACACACGTATTTTTCAGCGGGTTTAGCTGTGTTGTAGCGCCGCCGTCTCTCCTGGGTCTGAACCTCTCACTTGCTGCAGGAGGCTTTGTGTCCTGCAACACTCTGATACTCAGAGGCAGTGAAGCGCATAAATCCAATTTGCTGTGTGGGAACATTAGAGTATTAGACTCCTGTGTTAATTTCTTCCTGAAATGACTTCCAGTCTGCTCTGTGTTCACCCAGGGACATATAGAGGGGGGTGAAAAGAGGAAGAAGGAGTGGAAAAGACAGAGATCAGACAGATTCAGAGGAGCGATAGGAAGAAGTAAGAGGATGGATGAGCAAAATCAATGATAAATAATGATAGACATACATTTAATTCACTGTAAAGTTGATTTACAATAAAAATACAACTTACAAGCATACAAACAAGTGTGTGTGTGTGTGTGTGTGTGTGTGTGTGTGTGTGTGTGTGTGTGTGTGTGTGTGTGTGTGTGTGTGTGTGTGTGTGTGTGTGTGTGTGTGTGTGTGTGTGTGTGTGTGTGTGTGTGTGTGTGTGTGTGTGTGTGTGTGTGTGTGCTAGCATTACTATAGTTGTGGGGACCTAAATCTGTTTACACAGTCACGTGTGGGGACTCGCCTCCCTTATGGGGACACATTGGAGGTCCCCATAAGGGGAATCATTAATTTTAGGGTGAAGACTTGGTTAGGGTAAGGGTTAGGCATGTGTTGGTTATGGTTAAGGTTAGGATAAGTCTCTAGGAAATGCATGTAAGTCAATGTAATGTTCCCTGAAGTGATGTATACATGGTACGTGTGTGTGCGTGCGTGCGTGCGTGCGTGCGTGCGTGCGTGTGTGTGTGTGTGTCCACAGGGGTTGCTTTTATAACTTATATCAATCAAGCTACCAGAACATTATGATGACATCTTTACTGCATTAGTACGTACGTCTGAAAAATCAAAAAAACATGTGGGCGGTTGCGTGGGCTCTTTTTCTCCCTGAGTAGTGTCTGCAGGTCTCTTTATATGCCTCAACAAAATATACCATACAAAGGTATGAGCATCCTGTTCATAGCTTTAAAGATTAGGCAGAAGGACCCAAACAGTAAGCGCATAGCACTCGCTGCAGCCTTTAAAGATCCCTGTGTGCTCACAGTAACAGTTAATGATCACTTTAATTAACGTTTTTTCCTTTTCATCAACTCGTAGCTAACTGTCTTGGGCCTGATCGCTGAAAAAGGCAGACAACATCATCGAACCTGTGGAGCAATAAGGCGGTTATTACCTTCCTCAGATTAGTACATGGATGCGGCTCTCAGTTCTTGGTGCCAGCCAAGTAAATTGTGGGTGGAATTTAACACAAGTTTGGCCCAAGAGCTGGTGCCGCTGCAATGGAAACAAGAACAAGTGGTGTGCAGTCAGTCATCGTCTCCAAACCACCCTGGCAACTGCCTCAGTGGAAATGGGGTGTATGAACTCTTAGAAATGATTGGATGTCGTGACCAAACATTACTCAATGTGTAAACCAACTGGAGGTGGGGGATACAGAAAGATAGCTGCAGCTTTAGTGTTCCTCTTAAATCCAGGTTGTGTACATATCACACTGCAACAGATAAGTGCTCCATTGTGTCGTGGAACACTTTGTGGTTTGAGTGATCTGACCAAAATGTCTCTTGGTGGTCCTTTAACACTTGTAATTAAAGCTATCCATTTGTGAACCCATCACCCATGACATATTTTAAAACAGAGTGTGAACATATGTCTTGGTTTTATCCTGAATGTGCCAACATTTTGATCTTTACCGAAGAAAGATTGCTTCAGAGTTATGAGAACGTGTCTTTCCCCTCCTGTCTTTGATGTCAACCTGTGGGGCCATACCCTCACTATAGTGTGTGTTACCTTGTGTTATTCAGTCTTTGAAACAGGGTCATGATTGCACATGCAGTGACCTAACTTGTTTTCAGTTCTCATGTACTTTCCTGGTACTGAGAAAAGCTGCTGGACGCCTGACAGAGAGAGAACCAAGAGAAAGTCCTCAGCACTTCTGCCTGAACTGTGTTTCCCAAGTGGAGCAAAACGTCATGCTTCTTTACTCTCACTCACCCGTCTGTCCTCAGTTTAATGGACTGAACATGAGCTGAAGGGTTTATACACGCGAATGCCTTTTGGTTTGTGGCTGAACGGTAGATGTCAATGAGGAAAACACGGATGAGTCTCTATCACGGTTCTTCGACCACACACAGATCCTCTCTTGACTGAGTGAGCTGTGAGCTAAAAACACAAGAGACTGATGCTTCCTCGCCTCAGACTCGCGTGTGGGTGGTCTGCTCGTTTGAAGATGCAGGTTTGAGCGTCCTGCAGCTGACATCAGCAACAGAAAGAAAATGTCTACTTTATTGTACGTCCAAGAAAAATGAAATTACAGTTAAAGGAAAGTAATACATGATCGTCCCGAGACGGAAACTACGTCTTTTTCAATTCTCTGAGCATCTAAATCAGTGTGGCTGAAGAGTTGTTGACTGAAATGATGGCTATGGAATATAGGATTGTGTTAGCATGCTTGTCAACAGCTGGGAAACATCTGGGAAGAGGGATGGTGTGAGGGAGAATGGGAATATCTTCCTGTGACAAAACATCTCCCTGATAAACTTCAGCGGCTCTGGAGGAACTTTGTCAACTCTGAAGCCTGCTTTCCATCCCAATGTTTCCCAATTTGAATCGACTTTTGAGAAAATCTCCCCAAAAAAATGCAAATGAATGCTTGTTTTAACCACACCTGTTGAGCGATTATTAGTGAGTTGTTTAATGGAGGTGTCAAGTAGTTGACAACATTATTTTTTCATAAAAAAAATGGCAGCAGGACATAATACAACCCAGTCTCACTGTATTTCGTGTTATAGTCACGAAATTAATTTAATCTATTGATTCATGTTCACCAACACAATTTTTGCATTTTTTTCATGTCACACAAAACGATTTTAAAAGCAATGTATTTCTATTGGTAGTATATTTCGTGCCTGCACCACGTCTTTTTGTCCGGTCGGGTCTTGGAAGACCGGAAGCTGTGTGGTTCATAAAAACATTTTCTTACTCAATATCTTACCCTAAACCTAACCCTAACCCTTTTATTTTAAATTGTATGATGTCAGAGTTTTTTTGCCGTCCGCGAGGAAAAGAAATGAGGCAAAGAGCCTCAGAATACTGAAATCTGTAAAAAGTGGTCGTAATTGTTTCACTCTAATTGTTTTCATTGTTCTTCGCCGTACTGTTACTTTTATCAATACACAATTTTCTTCCTTCAGTCAGGCTCAAAAAAAATGCTGTCATATTCCAAGATTTTATTTTGAATCTTCTGGGTTTTCACAAAAAGAAAAATGAGGACCTTGATAAAAATAACCTACATTATATCATAGTAATGTCATCAGTCACGTCACTAACAAGTATATGTTGTTTTTACAGCTTTTAGTGCACAACAAACAGGGTGGGTGAACTCTGAAAATGTTTGCCATTGAACGTTTGCATTGCAATTATAAAAGCCTCCCCCCTACACATTGAATACTTTACCTAAACCAGTAGTAGAGAAATGAGTGATTTTATATCTATCTATGACATTCTGTGTGAATATGAAACGATGTAGCATTTGAACTGGTTATATTGTGTGCTCTAAGTAAAGCTGAATTGAATTTACATGAACATCATTATGTTAGGTTTAATCCAACCAGAGCCTTGGATCTTTTAACTTTATAATTCAATTTTATTTCTGTTACTGAAATATGTTGGATTGTTTATTTCTGTGTCTTAGTTTCACTTATGTACACTGCCTTATATTGTTAATGCTGCTGCAACGCAAACATTAAATGGGAAGTACTTATCTATCTATCCATCCATCTATCCATCTATCCATCTATCTATCTCTATATCTATCTATCCATCTATCCATCTATCCATCTATCTATCTCTATATCTATCTATCTATCTATCTCTCTAGCTCAGCCAACACGATGCCCGCGGGCGCTTAGTCGCCCGCAGGGGCAACGTGAGTCGCCCGCCGGGCCAACACACTCTCACTCCCTAAGCGTCCAATAGCGACGTTTGGTCAGTGTCCGTGGCGTCCAATTGTGACGCTCCTAGGCTCCTTCAGCGTCATAAAGAGACGCAAATAGCTTTCAACTGATTGCAATGTATTCCCATCTGCGTCGGGATTTGACGCTCATGGAAGCACGGCATTCGTTTATGTCGGCTGCCCTTAAAGGTAATGTGAGCATCCATTCCCAGGAGTAAGGATGGCAGAAGACACTACACTACCCAGAATCCCCAGCTATCGTTTGGACTACACCATGTGCTCTTGACAAACCCCGTGATAGTCCTCAAGCTCTGTGATTGGAGAGTGTGCTCCGAGGGTTAAGCCGATTCTCGAACAGCACTTGAAATGGGATGGAACCACGGCAGACTGTTCAAAACTGGATTTGAACGGGTCCACCGCGTCCCCCCCCCCCCCACCCCGTCCCCAGAACTACACATGCTGGCTATTCTGTTTCGCAACATGTTCTCTATGGCACGTCTCTACTGGGAGTTGTAGTTTTAAAAGACGTTTTCGTATTTCCCATAATAAGAAGTTGCCAGTATTAAACTGTGTACATCCCTGGAGGTTTAGGGGACAGGAAACACTCACATTTAAAACATATAATTAATAAATGGGTGAAAATTGCTTGTGCCCATTATGGGCAGTATTACTATATATACCCACACGCCAGCTAAGGTCAGAAGAGCTTTATTTAACAGCTGGTCTTATGTGTGTGACCCCTGTGATAACATTACATTACATTAATTGATAAGCCTGAAACATGCACTTGTCAAGGTTCAGAGGCACATTTTGCAAATATGGCAGTAGCCATCGATCAGCTTAAGATAAGATATACTTTATTGATCCCAAGTTGGAACATTTGCGTTACATCAGCATGTGTAACAGTTAAATATGCAGTTGTGTTTATTTGAAAATCATTTAGTATAATCACACAAATTCTGTGTTTTATATTTAACAATTCTGTGTTCTTTATTTATTGATTGTTCAATACCTGACAAGGCCGGAGATGAAATATCTACGTACATCTATAAGAGTATAATACATTATGTATAATATCAGTTAAAATAAGTGCTTCAACATAGTTAACATTGCTGGAGGTATGCACACATATTGATAGATGTCTTGTAATGCACTATTGAGGAACCTGCAACCCAAGTTTTTCATTCAGTGCAGAACTACACCACAGTTGTGTAGTCCTATATGATCTGTCAATAAACCTTAGAACATCTTGAAATCTTGAAAGGGATGTGCAAAATAGTCATTATATACAGTCTTTAATTAACTATTAGTAGAGAATAACGAGTAATGAATATACTTTATAGGCAGTGTTGTGCTAGTTACTGAAAACCAGTAACTAGTTACAATTACTAGTTACTTCCTTTCAAAAGTAACTCAGTTACTTTAATGATTACTTACACCAAAAAGTAATGCGTTACTGTGAAAAGTAACGTTTTAGTTACTTAAAAAAGGGCTCCCATTATATTAATGCCCTTATAGCCTTCATTTCAGTACTGTTATTGCATTGGAGAATAATACAATCTGTTGATCAACTTGACATGCATTATATGCAATCTGGATAGCATCGATATTAGCTGGCTTTACATTTTTGTATATTCTTTCTCCAGGTAGTTGGAAAAAGTTTTCCGTCCCATATGCCGTGTGCCGCCCGGACATGCTATCATGCTAACTAGCTCCCTGAAAGCGGGTGACTCCACTGTAGCAATAGCCTGCATGTGTTCTACAACATACCGTGCAATGGCTTTATCGACTTTCCCTGGCTAGCAGTCCCTCGGTTAAAATCCAGCCCCTGTTGCTTCGGTGCAGGTGGAGTGGCGTCGGCTGAGTCTCTGTGGTCTTAGCTACTAGCTTCGTCCCAGCATGTTGTTTCTGCAGATGTTTTGAGAGATTTGAATGACTGGTTTGGGCAGTAGATAGGCTCTTTGACCCGCCAGGACACAACTTACATTTAACAGAAACGTTCTTTTCTTTAGATAGTGAGAATATCTCCAGGTGGAGAAACTAGACTTGAGCTCCGCCGCCGCCATGATAGTCTTGTTAGTAAACAACACAAACACGCCCACAGCGCGTCTCCGCATGTGAAACAGGAAGTATTTAAGTACATTTACTCAAGTACTTAAGTACAGTTCTCATCTCTGTTCGCCTGGCTGTTGACTATATAAAAAAACTAACGCAGTAACGGAGGAACGCACCATGTAGTAACGGTAACTGAGTTACTGAATTTAAAAAGTAATGCGTTAGAGTACTAGTTACTGCCAAAAATAACGGCGTTACAGTAACGCGTTACTTTGTAACACTGTTTATAGGGATCGTATTAATATCTAATAATAAAAATATTGAAATTCAATAACATGCTTTAACCACCAGGTGTCCCTTTATATCAACTGTGCACCTTTATGGTGTAAATACAGCATATCTACCAATTGGATCAAATATAAAAGTGAGCCGAATTAGTGTTGATACTGCAAGGAGACGCATTGTGTGAAAAGAAATGTAACATGTTGTTTAATGGCTGATATATTTATGATCCACGTTACGTTTTCAGTTCCTCATGTTTGTCTAGAAGTCTTCTCATCAGGGCTCTATAAATACAGAACTACGGCAGATATGTAATATGTAATGCAGCCGAACCGTGTATTACAATGCCGTTATGTGATGACTTTCAAAGAGAAAAGCAAGCACACTCGGAATAAGGTATTATTATTATTTCGGTCTGTTTCCGGTATTTGTTAATACTAACAACTAACTGTGCTGTGAGATTTGAGACTGGCATTGCACAGGGGGGAAATAACGTATCTTTAGATGCGGATTTTGTTAAACTAATATGTTTGCGCTGTGGACCAACACTATACATTGACGGGGAAGGGGGTAGCAATAAAGATAACACCATTAAACAGTTACACAACATAACAGAAATAATATCGATAGCAGCGTCCCTAGCAACCACCTTGGTAACAATGAAAACGTCGCGATTTCCTGAAGTAATCTTCGTAATAACTAGCAAACTAAAGATCATGTACATCCACTGCACACATAATCTGAAATAACAACTCATATTTCTCTCATCAAATGACATCAACACGCATTTTAATGGCCAAACTAACTTTAAAATAGGCATTTTACACCTAGAATAAAACGAAGTTCGGCCATGTTTTCTTTTTCTGCAGGGAGAAATTTGAAGATCACGTGACATAGATGCCAGCCATCGGAATGAATGGTGAAAAAAACGGGGTTTGTCAAACAGAGCACATGGTGTAGGCCAAACGATAGCTGGGGATTCTGGGTAGTGTAGTGTCTTCTGCCATCCTTTACTCAGAAAACATATCGTCACCTTCTTAAACTAATGGCCTAAGTCATATTTTGGAAAAATGTTTTTTTTGCCTAAATCATCTCTTCTTGATGCTGGCCACCTCTGGTAAAATTGCCTACATCCTTATTGAAAGGATAGTGCTGTTCCTACCCTGATAGTATAATGGCCTATGTCAAGAGTGTGACTTAGGCCATATATTTAAAAAACATAATGGCTTAAGTCACATTGTCTTGTGACTTAGGCCATTTGACAAGCTTTACAAAATGGCTACTTCAAGAAAAAGAAAAAACTAACAGATAAATTAAGTTATTTTCATGGTTCAGGGCTTGTCCCCTATTGGGAAGTGATGTTTACTATACTATAGGCTGGGCTATAAATGTTGTGTAGTTATTTAGTCTTTTACTTTCCCAATGTATAGTTACTGTAGCTACCGAAGCTATACTGTAGGTACTATAGTTACTGTAGCTAATATAGCTACTGTAGCTCCATGAAGCATGCACACATTCCCTTCTGGGACAATAAAGACTAATCTAAAAACTAATCTAACCTTTCAAAAGTAACGGTTACAATTACTGCATAATTATGAATTAGAAAAAGTACATTTTGCGTTTGTCCGTTTCAATTCTTAATATTGTATTATTGTCTCATTTTTCCACATTACATTTCCATCTTATTAGGAAAGATTACATGTTTTTTTAATTGAATTTGGCCAAATGATATTCATCAAAAATAGCTTTAATGTATTAATACATAGGACCACAGTGCAATTACAAAACATTTTTTCATAATGATCACAGTTGTGACCGTACGCCTACTCCTTTTTGGTAGGAGATGCACTTGACTTTTCAGACACCGATCAGGAATCATCCAATGAAAATGAGACCGTTGTTAAAGCGATGGAGCAGCATGTACCAGGCCAAGACCCTGTATCAGATGGAGCAGACAATAACTTAAACACTCTCTTTGAAGAAGAGAGTGTTGCTGAAGATGCCAAGCAGACCCGTCCACACCATGAAGAAGACTTAGATGATGATGATGATGATGTTATCATTGACCCAAACTACAATCCATCCTCTGATGAGTCCTCTCTCCCTGAAAATGAAGACAGTCTGGCAGCAACTTCAGAACATTATGGTCCTCATCTAGAGGATGTATGAAAACAATATGGTCAAAAGGAAACAACATAAATACCTCAGCCCAGAAACATGGAAGCAAAATGAATCCAGGAAGAAACATCTCAAAGGAATGGCATACAAGGTCAAAGGTGGCAAAGAAATAGCTGCAAAGGCTATGGGCCTTCCCTGCAATTCGAAGTTCTGTCAACGAGTCACGACTCGAGACTGTCAATCCATTACAGAAGAGCAGAGGCAGTGGATATTTTAGAAAGTTTGGTCAATGGACAACTGGGAAGAACATCGGTTATACGTCACCACTTTGATCACAAAGGTTACCATGAAGCGAAAGAAAGAAAGTTGGTGAGGGATCCAGGCGCAGTTCATCATTTTCCTACCAACTGAAACTTCAGGATGGAACGAATCTTAAAGTGTGCAAAGCTTTTTTTCTTCTACACTTGGTATCCCTGAAAGAACCATTACACTGGCTGAACAAAGACACCATCGACCATGACGAACAAGTGGCAGACCCGCCAACTACATCTCCACCTAAGAGTGGCAAAAATGCAAAGCTGGAAACTGCTGTCACAGAGTTCCTTAAGGACTGGTTGAAGGATCTGCCCACTGTTGATTCACACTACTGCAGAAGGACAGCGACCTACAAAGACAAGAAGTTCCTTCACCCAGGCACAACCATCTCCCAACTACATCAGGAATATCAACAGGCAGCTGCAATTGCTGAAGTTGACGCTCTGCCAATCAAGGAGAGGACATTTCAGGACCTTCAGTCCATGAAACATGTCATACCCTTCGAGTGTCATCAGCTTTTTGACAATTTGCCACATAATTACACACACACACACACACACACACACACACACACACACACACACACACACACACACACACACACACACACACACACACACACACACACACACACACACACACACACACACACACACACACACACACACACACACACACACACACACACACCACACACACACACACACACACACACACACACACACAACACACACACACACACACACATCAAGATGACTGAGGAAGATTCAGGGGATAAACTGATTTAAAGGTCCCATGTCATGCTTTTCCGGTTATTACCTGTCCCCTAGTGTGTTATGTAGGTTTTTCTGCATGTAAACAGTGTGCAGAGTCACAAACCCTCAAAGTACACCCTGTAGCGAGTAAAACTCTAACACAGAAAAGACCTGTCTGTGCTGCCCCAGAACGCCTCGTTGGACATTTCTCTTTTTCCATTTGTTTCTTCCTGAGTATAGTGACGTAATCTTACCCAGTTCCAAATGGACCAATCCGTGGAGCTACACACACACACACACACACACACACACACACACACACACACACACACGTGTCACACACACACACACACACACACACACCCCCCCTTATCTTTTCTCAGCCGAGATGTTCCGCTGAGTTTTGCCGGCACACTCAGCCGCAGCTACGTGGATCTCCACTCACAGTTCGCCACACACTCACGTGTGTGTGCTCAGGCTGAGTTCCGTGGTATCTCGCAGACCCCAAGCAGCAACCAGGAAACGACACCAGTAATACAGCTCACACTGTCCGCTCCTCGAGCCTCAAAGGGCGGAGCAGCGAGCCCCGCAACGTCTCGCCAACACAGCACCCAGACCGCATGCAGCATTCTCATCTGTTTGTCATTACTGGTGTCATTTTCTGGTTGCTAACTAATGCCATTGTAACACATAATCACTGATGTTCAGCTGTAACGGTGGTGGACTAATCAGAACAGAGTGGGCTCACAGGGTGGGCAGGAGCTCCAACAAGGTGTGTAGGACAGAGAGTGAATACACAGACTATAGAGATGCTGTTTGAGAAACCAATGTGAGTTTGGAAAATTGAACAATGTAAATCTATTCTAGTCGACCTCAACAATGGAATTATGATCAGTCGAAATGGCCAAGACATGGGACCTTTAAATGGAAAAGGGTTAGCTGCAATTAAAAACACAGCAAAGAAGAGCTGGAGGGAGTATGAGGAGAGGCACATGCCTCCTCAGGGTTAGATTTACTTGCCTTTTGTTTTATTTAGCTAAGATTTAAGTTGTACCTTTTGAGTTTGCTATATTGAATTAAAGGGCCAACAACGTCCAAACTGCCCTCTCTTTTCTGAGTCTCTGTATGCTCTTCTAGCATTTGAAACTGTTAGTGGCCGACCCAGCCATGGTCTGTCACAGTAATGCGGAAAAGAGAAGTGCACTGTTTTGCCTAAGTCACTTACTCCAGAAGTAATAAGGCCTAAGTCAGGTTTCAAATTGCCTAAGTCACAACAACATGTTCGTAAATTGGCCTAAATCATCTAATCCTCTTATTTTACACAACTGACAGACAGTGTTATTTGTACGTCAATAGTCATATATTGTCATAACCTTTTTGTGTGAAATAATTAATATATATCATATATTCTATATTTGGTTCAGTTTTTTCTGTTTTTTGAAAAACTTTCAAATATGACTTAGGCCATTAGTTTAAGAAGGTGACGATATTTGTTTCTCCGAATCGAAGGGGAAAAATACAAAAGCATTGTACACAATTTAAACCAATCAATGTTGTGTAATTAACAAGGATAATCTGGTGTTTTTTAGTCGATGAGTAGTGCAGATATCACTGTAAAATCAATCGACAGTAAGAGGAGTACTTACTTCCGGGTGTAAAATTCTCCGTTATCCAATGGGAATGGATGCTCACATTGCCTTTAAGGGCAGCCGGCATAAACGAATGCCGTGCTTCCATGAGCGACATATCCCGACGCAGATGGGAATACATTGCAATCAGTTGAAAGCTGATTTGCGGGACCAGCGTTGCAGTCGGGAAGAAAACCAATGTGGCACCTCCCCGCTGATTTTCCTTCTGGCAGAATCTGCACTACACATCAGCCCCATTGAACAGCCTATCATGCCAGCCTATACAACACATGAGGGGCAGAGTTTTACTCTGTGTGTTGTAACTTATATATGTATTGCACTTGACGCACACACACGCATGGCGTAATTTCCACTGGGGACATGTCCCCCGCACTTTTCGAAATCACCTTTGTGTCCCCACTTTACAAATATGTTTATTATTATTTTTTAACGCAAGCCGTCATCGCCACGGAGGAGCACACAGCCTTTGTGAGTGAGCGAGCTAGGGAGGGAGAGAGAGAGAGAGAGAGAGAGAGAGAGAGAGAGAGAGAGAGAGAGAGAGAGAGAGAGAGAGAGAGAGAGAGACGGAGAGAAAGAGAGCTAGAGAGAGCACACCTTTATCTATTTAATATAGATAAAGTAAGAAATAATTACAATGTGTACTATAGGACAGTAAAAAAAAAACTGTTTAAAAGGGGAGTGGTTAGTAAAATATGCATAAAGAAAAAGAAAGAATGCTAATAGGTAACATAAGATAAGAATAAACTAGTTTAAATGATTTGTTATTGGTTGTGATCATATTCTAAAGATGTTTGGATTATTGAAAATACAGCTCCCTTTCATAGAGTGTTGAGAGCTGTATCCATCAATTCATGTTGTGCTCAAAGTGCACCAGATTGATGCATTTCACTTCAACATTTAAAAAAAAATCTTCCATGGATGCTCATGAGGCGGTGAGGACCCCCCTAGAGGAGGTGAGATCCACCCCCAAATAAAGCAGGTTAAATTAATTAAATTGCAAATATTTTCTTTTAGTAAACACTGCAAACGGGTCCCACAGACCCAAACAGCACACAAAGGTTAAAGGTCAGCATATACTAATGTTAAAATGTGCTAAATATATACACTGCAAAAAACAAAAAAAAGAGGAGCAAAAGTAGCCCTCGACTTGTTTTATTTTTTGAAAGTAGCCCTCACCCTAAAAAAGGTTGGTGACCCCTGAATAGCTGGATCAGCATAGGAGCTGTGTTGCAGTAGCAGCTCTGAACCAGCAGATGGAGCTGCTGCTCTGTGTTCAGCAGGCTGATTGTGAAGCTTCACAGCATGCAGTTCTTCTGTTACACCACCAGGTGGCACACCACACACAGACCAGATCCATTTAATCAGCTGGATGTGAGGATTATTTTTTTCATTTCAGTGCACCTCTCTGCAGTTAGTACTCAACTTTGTCACAAGAAGATGAATACTTTGTTACATCTTGCTATGTGTACTTACCCTTTGGTAGGAGTTTGAAAGTATACATTGTCTCCTTTGGCATGGCTGACATGTGTGAATTATATTTTTTCCGCGCATGTGGCATCTTGTATGGCAGCCCCTGCTTCTGTATGATTGCATGTGAATGGGTGAATGCTGACTTGTATGTAAATGCAGTCCATTTACCATTTGTGCTGCTCTAACAGGTGATTTGTTTTTCTTTAATAAAGTATTCTGTCACTAGGGGGTGCTATAAAGGTGCTGACTTGTCACTTGTGTCTCCTGTTTCCAGCATCACAACACCAATGAGTCAGGAACCAAACAGAACACTGCAAATAAGCTGCATTTTACATTTCTATGTTTAAAACAAAGACATAACTGCCTTATTATCATGATGGTGTTTGATGTTGCTCTTGTTTAGATGCCTTTAAATATTTTTTATTGATTTGTTCCATTTTGTCATGAATTGATTCTTGTATTTGGTATCTGAGGAGAAATCAGCTGAGCCAACAGCCCTATATTGATAGAGAATATAATTATGAAAAACAAAAAAAGGGATTTAAAAAGGAGAGAGACTGCTTTAAAAGTGTTGTGTCAGAGTAACCTGAGAGGAAACCCAGAGCATCCTAAAGCACTAAAACAAAAAAGTGCCCTCCTACCTATCTGGCTAATTGAGACACTGTGTTAATGACAGCAGCTCCACAGCCAATCAGAAAGCAGGATTGTGTCACCGGGTAGAGAGAAGGTGCGAAGTGAGTGTTCCTATTGGAGTGATCCCTGAACAGATGATGTGCCTGCTCCATATGGCACACCTCGGGGACTCCTTTGTGCCATGACTGATGTGACTCAACTTTAAAGGTGTCCTCCTTCACTTTAGGGCCCCTCCACCCCCCCCCCCCCCCCCCCTCTCCTCTCCTGCTGATCTGCTGGATGAATGGGGAGTCAGCTCTACGTTGATCAGGCAAAGTGTGCCTCTGGTTCTGTATACAACCTCCCTCCTCCTCCTCCTCCTCCTCCTCCTCCTCCTCCTCCTCCTCCTCCTCCTCCTCCTCCTCCTCCTCATCCTCACCCCTGCAGCCTGCACACTCACAGCTCCAGACTTTGTGTTTTGGGTGAAAGAGGGGAGGGGAGGGGGGGTGTCTCAAATGTCCCGTGCAGCCAGCAGCAGCTGCTCCTGGACCTTTCCATTCTTCTGCACAAAAGAGGAGAGAGGGCCCGGTCTCGCTGCACCTTTGTGCGGGGCCCCTCCTGTCGTTTTGCTGCTCTTTGTGCCCATTGAGGAGGGTGGAGAAGTGTTGGCTGGAGCTTTTGTCCGAGTTTTGTTTAGGTGAGGGTGTGCAGTGGGTGAGGGGGGGGGGGGCAAGTACAAGCCATCTGATCTGCTGCACACAGACACATTGAAGTGACTCAGATCTGCAGAATCACAACTATCTACAGAGCCACTAAAGTTAATGTTTATTTTTGTTTTATATGAGGTTGCAAAAAGCTATTCGTAATAACATATCCTCATCATATGGCACTTTCAAAGTAAAGTTACAAAATGTTTTCCGAGCAGCAACAATAGGAGACAACCAGAATAAAAATACAAACAAACAATATTAAATGCTAAGTAGAAGAAGATAACAACAATACACTTTTAACACTCATATTCTGCCAAATTGGCTATCTCAAACACACACACACACACACACACACACACACACACACACACACACACACACACACACACACACACACACTATGCGCAGTGTTGCTGCTGCTTCTGAACGTGCCCCAGCATTGAATGGAGAATGAGCAGACCAGTGTTTTGGCAACAGCTGTCAGTGTGTGTGTGTGTGTGTGTGTGTGTGTGTGTGTGTGTGTGTGTGTGTGTGTGTGTGTGTGTGTGTGTGTGTGTGTGTGTGTGTGTGTGTGTGTGTGTGTGTGTGTGTGTGTGTGTGTGTGTGTGTGTGTGTGTGTGTGTGTGTGTGTGTGTGTGTGTGTGTGTGTGTGTGTGTGTGTGTGTGTGTGTGTGTGTGTGTGCACCCTCTCCTACTTTGTGATTACTAACTGCAGCTGCAGACGTAAACATATAGAAAACACTTTATCTGCATATTTATTTACACTGTTGATACATGTAGAGATACAATCTGATGCAAACACATGTCATCTAACATGCAAATAACATCTGCAACACCGAGCACACAAACACACAACTTTTATTCTGAAGACTTTAGAAAAGACACAAGATGATATTCTAATGATAACCATAAAGATTTGAATTATGCATATCACAAAAAAGTATATAATTTGTATGAAATGTGTGTCAGTAAGGGACGAGCAGCCTGCGGGTTGTTAATGTAATTAGTGATTAGATTCATCAAGAGCTGACGCAGGCCCTGCTGATGGTATCACACACACACATTACCATCAGCAGCTGATGACTGAGGAATGGGCGTGTGTGTGTGTGTGTGTGTGTGTGTGTGTGTGTGTGTGCGCGCGTGCGCGCGTGCGTGCGTGTGTGTGTGTGTGTGTGTGTGTGTGTGTGTGTGTGTGTGTGTGTGTGTGTGTGTGTGTGTGTGTGTGTGTGTGTGTGTGTGTGTGTGTGTGTGTGTGTGTGCTGTTTGACCCTGATCCTGCAGTGACCTGCAGCAGCAGGCTTATGGTAATGACAGAGGGCTGTATTAGCATAGTTGCAAACTTTATTAGCATAGCTATCAGACAGAGTGAGTGTGCAGACGTTAACCTCTCAGCTCTGGACCATCTTCAAAAACGTGCTTTGTTCCTGCAAACATGCTGCCAATAGCAATACATACAAAATGGATTTGCTTATGCTGAGGACGGTATCCTAGGCAACATACTAAACCCCATCAAACTTAGAGCACAGAATAACCAAAATGTGTGCACACACACACACACACACACACACACACACACACACACACACACACACACACACACACACACATGATTATGACTTCTCTTCCAATAAATTGCTCATTGAAAACTTGTTGACGAAGGATCAAAGAAAAGTGACTTCATTCTGATAATAAAAACGTTGAAAGCATTTTATCAACTACCCTTTTCTTCCATGACTAAGATCAGGCCATGACTGGACGGCATTACTTTAATCTGATGAGCTGTTGATGCCAGTATTCTCTAGGCAACATGCTCAACCAAAACACCAACACACTAAGAGCACTGACTAACCCACGTGCATGCACACACACGCACACACACACACACACACACACACACACACACACACACACACACACACACACACACCAACGCACTGAGCCTGCAGCCATCAGTACCATCTGCTGCAGCTCTCCGGCACAGAGAAAGGGTTTTGGGAGGAGGAGGAGGAGGAGGAGGAAGGACACTTGAGACGCAGCATGTGTGGCTGCAGCAGAGCTCTTTGTGGCCGGGCGAGGCCGAGGGCAGCAGGTTCTTCAGGGTGAGCCGGTTCAGACGGGAAACGGCAGCATTGTGAGCAAATCGCTTCAGAGGCGTTTCTAGGCCAACCTGATCTCACCAGAATGCGTGACTCCACCACGACTCCTTAACACCACAATGCGTGGTGGAGTCACGAACTTTGTTACATTTGCGTGTCGGCACCACGCAAACAACCCCAATGTAAAGTGAATGAGGCTCCTTTGTCGTGGTGCACACACGCATTTCTACAACGTGCATTGTGTGTAATGCAACTGTTATTTTATTAAATTAGTTTGTTTTTAAGGAAGGCCAGAGCTTCAGCTGTGTCAAATAGATTGTTCCCTTTAGTTAACGTTATTTAAAAGATAATGATCATGTCTTGTATTACGAGCGTCCATTCCCATTGGATAACGGAGAATTTTACACCCGGAAGTAAGTAGCCTATTCTCCTTACTGTCGATTGATTTTACAGTGATATCTGCACTACTCATCGACTAAAAAACACCAAATTGTCCTTGTTAATTACACAACATTGATTGGTTTGAATTGTGTGCAATGCTTTTGTATTTTCCCTCTTCGATTCGGAGAAACAAATATATTTTCGGAGTTTTTGGACGGCAGAAGACACTACACTACCCAGAATCCTCAACTATCGTTTGGGACTACACCATGAACCCCGTGATCAGTCCTCAAGTTCTTTGATTGGTTGACCTCCAACTGCATTCCATATGAAAAAAAACGTTTCGTAAAAGAGAAAATCATACTTTCTTCAGCAGTGCTTGCTTTACTCTTTGATAGTCATCACATGAATGCATTGTAATAAATGGTTTGGCTGCATTAAATATTACACATCTGTCTTAGTTCTTTATTTATCTACAGAGATCGGACATCAGAATACACCGGAAACTATTCTTTTACCGTTCTGTTTTAATTTCACAATAAAGTTAGTAGTAATATTTTGTTTTGATATTATTGTTTTTTATTAACTACTAGACGACTGGGTCATGTTAAGACCATCTTTTCTGTGTTGCTATGGGTTTTTCCCATCGCTTTTGTGTTACAAATATCAAAACAATAACAAAATAATATTCGTCTTAAACTAAACCGGAAACAGCAGTATATTTTATTTTGTTAACACTGTAAACTTGACAGCCTTTTAACCCAAACCACCTACTGGTTAAAGCACGTTATTGCACGTTTAGAGTAATTGCAATGCAGGAAGATTGTGTTGCTTTTTAATGACTGTTTAAAATGCCTTTTTCTTAATGTCTTTCATTTTTGTAACGCACTTTTGAATGTGTTATATTTTATGAAAACATTCAAATATTAAGAGTACATACAAAATAGTGGGAAAGTAGAAGGTCAATTATATAAATATAGAATAGAAAATATCAAGAAGATACTCAAATGATATCTAGAGTAAAACAGTTTAGTGCCTGATAGGAGGATGTGCTAACTATCCATCCATCCATCCATCCATCCATCCATCTTCTCCCGCTTATCCGTGGTCGGGTCGCGGGGGTAGCAGTTCCAGCAGAGAGCCCCAAACTTTCTTTTCCCTGGCGACATCAACCAGCTCTGACTGGGGGATCCCAAGGCGCTCCCAGGCCAGCGAAGAGATATAATCCCTCCACCTGGTCCTAGGTCTACCCCTTGGTCTCTTCCCAGCTGGACGTGCCTGGAACACCTCCCTAGGGAGGCGCCCAGGTGGCATCCTAACTAGGTGCCCGAACCACCTCAACTGGCTTCTTTCGACGCGAAGGAGGAGCGGCTCAACTCCGAGTCCCTCCCTGATGACCGAACTTCTCACCTTATCTCTAAGGGAGACACCAGCCACCCGGCGGAGGAAACCCATCTCGGCCGCTTGCATCCGCGATCTCGTTCTTTCGGTCATGACCCATCCTTCATGACCATAGGTGAGGGTAGGAACGAAAATGGCCCGGTAGACAGAGAGCTTTGCCTTCTGGCTCAGCTCCCTTTTCGTCACAACGGTGCGGTAAAGCGACTGCAATACCGCTCCCGCTGCTCCGATTCTCCGGCCCATCTCACGCTCCATTGTTCCCTCACTCGAGAACAAGACCCCGAGATACTTGAACTCCTTCACTTGGGGTAAGGACTCATTCCCTACTTGGAGTGGACAGTCCATCGGTTTCCTGCTGAGAACCATGGCCTCAGATTTGGAGGTGCTGATCCTCATCCCAGCCGCTTCACACTCGGTTGCGAACCGATCCAGTGAGTGCTGAAGGTCGCAGACCGATGAAGCCATCAGAACCACATCATCTGCAAAAAGCAGTGGTGCAATCCTTAGTCCACCGAACTGCAGACCCCCCCCCCCACGACTACGCCTCGAAATCCGATCCATGTATATTACAAACAGGATTGGTGACAAAGCGCAGCCCTGGCGGAGGCCAACCCTCACCGGAAATGGGTCCGACTTACTGCCGAGGACCCGGACACAGCTCTCGCTTTGGGAGTACAGAGATTGGATGGCCCTGAGTAGAGACCCCCTCACCCCATACTCCCGCAGCACCTCCCACAGTAACTCCCTGGGAACCCGGTCATACGCCTTCTCCAAGTCTACAAAACACATGTAGACCGGATAAGCGTACTCCCAGGCCCCCTCCAGGATCCTTGCGAGAGTAAAAAGCTGATCCATCGTTCCACGACCAGGACGGAATCCGCATTGTTCCTCCTCAATCTGAGGTTCGACAATCGGCCTGACCCTCCTTTCAAGTACCTTGGAGTAAACTTTCCCGGGGAGGCTGAGTAGTGTGATGCCTCTGTAATTGGCACACACCCTCTGATCCCCCTTTTTGAAAAGGGGGACCACCACCCCGGTCTGCCACTCCTTCGGTACTGTTTCCGACTTCCACGCAACGTTGATGAGACGTGTCAACCATGACAGTCCCTCAACACCCAGAGCCTTCAGCATTTCCGGGCGGATCTCATCCACCCCCGGGGCTTTGCCACTGTGGAGTTGTTTGACGACCTCAGTGACCTCCCCCCGGGAGATTGGTGTTGATCCCCCGTCATACTCCAGCTCTGCCTCTAACATAGAGGGCGGAGTTGTCGGGTTCAGGAGTTCCTCAAAGTGTTCCTTCCAACGTCCCAACACTCCATCAGTTGAGGTCAACAACGTCCCATCCTTACTGTACACAGCTTGGATGGTTCCCTGCTTCCCCCTCCTGAGGTGTCGGACAGTTTTCCAGAACAACTTTGGTGCCGCCCGAAAGTCCTTCTCCATGTCTTCTCCAAACTTCTCCCACACCCGCTGCTTTGCCTCGGCCACGGATGAGGCTGCTGCCCTTCGGGCCTGTCGGTACCTTGCAACTGCCTCGGGAGTCCCCCGGGATAACAAATCCCTGAAGGCCTCCTTCTTCAGTCGGACGGCTTCCCTGACCACCGGTGTCCACCAGGAGGTTCGAGGGTTACCGCCCCTTGAGGCACCTAGGACCTTGAGACCACAGCTCCCCGCCGCGGCTTCGGCAATAGAGGCTTTGAACACCGACCACTCTGGTTCTATGTCCCCAACCTCCACAGGAATGCCCGAAAAGCTCCGCCGGAGGTGTGAGTTGAAGGCCTCCTGAACTTGGGCCTCCTCCAGACGTTCCCAGTTCACCCGAACTACACGTTTGGGCTTACCAGGTCTATCCAGAGGCTTCCCCCGCCACTCGACCCAACTCACCACCAGATGGTGATCAGTTGACAACTCCGCCCCTCTCTTTACCCGAGTGTCCAAAACATACGGCCTCAGGTCCGATGATACGATAACGAAATCGATCATGGACCTTCTGCCTAGGGTGCTCTGGTACCACGTACACTTATGAGCATCCTTATGTTCGAACATGGTGTTTGTTATGGCCAATCCATGACTAGCACAGAAGTCCAGTAACAAACCACCACTCCGGTTCAGATCAGGGGGGCCGTTCCTCCCAATCACGCCCCTCCAAGTGTCTCCATCATTGCCCACATGTGCGTTGAAGTCTCCCAGCAAGACTAAGGAGTCCCCTTCAGGAGCCCCATACAGGACTCTTTCCAGGGTCTCCAAGAAGGCCGAATACTCTGAACTGCTGTTGGGTGCATAAGCACACACAACAGTCAGAGTTTTCCCCCCCATAACCCGCAGGCGTAGGGAGGCGACCCTCTCGT